>NC_137626.1:10541646-10706646 GCF_963280865.1 Gymnoscopelus braueri
TGTGACACACACACACACACACACACACACACGCACACACGCACACACGCACACACGCACACACGCACACAGATACACAGTACAGTATATGTATTGATGTATTCATTCATTCATTCAAATCATTTTACCACTGTGTTTCTTCAGGTAAAAGAATACACGCAACATACACAAGGTGGAAAACAAAGGTACACGGTGACGGAACACAATGGGTGAGTTGTTCTTTTTAGATATTTTTTGGTTGGTCAATTTTGATATTTACTGTAACTAAACAGATAACACTCAAGTTTTTTGTATAGAAAATCATACAAAGAATTTTAAGTGGAATGAAATTCCCATCCATTCCCATCACCACCTATTTGCTTTGAGCACAAACTGCTTGCTTGTCATATTATTTTAGTTGTGTTCATTCAGCAGCAGCAACTATAGTTCATACAGTATATCTTTATATCATTTGTGTCA
Organism: Gymnoscopelus braueri; assembly: GCF_963280865.1. NCBI lineage: Eukaryota > Metazoa > Chordata > Actinopteri > Myctophiformes > Myctophidae > Gymnoscopelus > Gymnoscopelus braueri. The sequence goes on from NC_137626.1 coordinate 10,542,106, forward strand.
GCAGCTGGATCTGATGTGCGTATTGTGCTTCTGGGCAAGACCGGCGTGGGCAAGAGTGCCTCTGGGAACACCATCCTGGGCACAGAGGAGTTCGTCGAGGAATCCTCACCTGTATCAGTGACCAGCCAGTGCAGGAAATGTGAAACCAAAGTGTCGGGAAGAAAGGTGGTTACAGGTGACCCGTCTGCTAGCCAAGATTGATAAGATGGTAAAGGCCAATGGTGGACAGCATTACACAGATAAGATGTACTTAGAGGCCCAGAGAAAGATTCAAGAGGAGGAGGAGAGAAAGAGGAGGGAGGAAGAGATGAAACGACAGGAGGAGGAAATGAAAAGGGAGGAGGAACAGAGGGAGAAAATGGAGGCCATGAAAAAGGAGTTGGAGAGACAAGAGAAACAGAGGCGTGAGGAAGACAGGAAGAGGTTTCTGGAAGAAAACAGAAAGAGGGTTGAGGAGGAGAGAAAGAGGAGAGAGGAGGACAGGAGGGAGTACGAGAGGAGAAGAGAGGAGGACAGGAAAAGGTCTGAAGAACAAGAAAGGAAGAGACTTGAAGAGGAAAGAAAGAGTAGAGAGAAGGAGAAGAAGGAGTGGGAGAAGAAACAAGAGGAAGAGAGGAAGAGGCTTATAGAAGAAAACAGACAGAGGCTTGAGGAGGAGAGAAAGAGGAGAGAGGTGGAGGAGAGAAAGAGAAAGGAGGAAGATGTGAAACGACAGGAGGAGGAAAGGAAAAGGCAGGAGGAACAGAGGAATAAAGAGGAGGCCATGAGAAAGAAGTTGGAGAGACAAGAGAAACAGAGGTGCGAGGAAGAAAACAGACGGAGGCTTGAGGAGGAGAGCAGACGTGAAGAGGAAAGAAAGAGTAGAGAGGAGGAGAAGAAGGAGTGGGAGAAGAAACGAGAGGCAGAAAAGAGAGAGGAGAAGAAGGAACGAGAGGAAGAAAAGAGAGAGGACGAGACGAAACGAGAGGCAGATAGGAAGATATCTGAAGAGAGAGAAGAGAGGAGAAGGGAGGAAGAAAAGAAAAGGCAACAGGAGAGGGAGAGGGAAGCAAAGAACAACAACCCATTGGTTTTTCTGGGGAAGTTAGCAATGACCGTTCCAGCTCTCGTAGGTGGTGCAGCAGTAGGGCTGGTTGAGGCAGTAGTAGATGTACCTCGTGGCATGTTCAAAGGTATGGATGAAGCCGCAGGGGGTCGTAATCGTCATAACACGGAGGGTGCAGAAAGTGTAGGATTGTTTGTAGATGTAATAGGAGGAGAAGTAAAGGGAGCAGTTGGGGAGGTAGCAAAGGCTCCACAAAAAGTCTTTGATCGTGCAATGGATGGTGTTAGTGCTCTTTGGAAGTAAATAATCAATCTACTAACCCTAGCCACATCTTGGACAACATAGGCCTTCATAAATAAAATAAATAAAAAACAAGGAATACAGTATAATAAGGCTACTTATACTCTCTTAGACGTAAAATGGTGCATTTATATAAATGGTGCATTTATATAGCACTTTTATCCAAAGAGCTTTACATAGATTATGCATTACATTCACCCATTCACACACCGATGGCGGAGGAAACCATGCAAGGCACCAACCTGCTCATCGGGAGCAATTAGGGGTTCAGCGTCTTGCTGAAGGACACTTAGACACTAAACTCTGGGGGAGCCGGGATCGAACTGGGTACATCACGCTTCCCATCCGGCCACTCTACCCCTGAGCCACTGCCGACATACTCAACAACCTTATTTTACTGTGGCCCCAACCTCTGTAAGGAAATTGGGAGACGTGCTTTTCAGTTTTAAAGCACCGTTTCATTTAGATCAATTATCTTCAAGACTTTTTTTTTTGCTGACCTGAAACCCACCTGTACTTGATTCTGAGTGTTAATTTTATTTTATAGATTATACGCTGTTCTTATTTTGGGAAAATGTTTGCCTGCTTGGTTCTGCTTCTAGGTCCTCACCTGACACACCGTGACAATCCTCTAAATACGTGCTAAATGTGCTATATGAGAGAAACACGTTTTTTTCCAATATCAAACTTTGGAAACGATACATTGATGTATCTCCCTGAGTTCATTTCTTATGTAAACAACACTACTACCTTTCTCAAGTTTACTGCAGACAGCAGTTTAACCTCGATGTGTGGTCGTTTCCAAAGACCATCTTAACCTAATTCAAACCACTATCTATAGAAAACATATGGTAAGAAATACTCTATTACATTTTAGCTCAAACCATCCCAGTCACCTGAAACACAACATTCCAACGGGACAATTCTTATGTCTCAGTCTCATTGGAATTGTTCCTCACTAGAAATTTTCAATAACCAAGTCCCTGTCATGAGGAATACATTTTTACATAGAGGATACCCAAAAAATATCCTGGATCAATCTGTGAATCAAGCTCAACAGACTCCCAGGAATGATTTGTTAACAAAGCGCAAAAAAGATGTGAAACCTCCAAGTGTTTTGTGTCAGATTTCAACTACTGTTCTAAACAGATCAAACAAATAATATTAAAACATTGGCCGATTTTACAGATGGAACCTATGCTCAACATAACAACTAATGCTCCTCTCTTTGCACACAGAAGAGCCCCAACTCTCAGAGACAAATTGGTCTAATCCTGAATGTTCCACCTGGCTGTCCCTCAAGGGCAACTATAGATGTGGACGGTGTGCACATTGCCACAATACTACCAATTGTAAATTCTTCTCACATCCTTTGACAGGTAAAAAGTATAAACAAAAGAGTTTCATCAACTGTAACTCCACCAGTGTGGTTTACATGTTAACCTGTCCCTGTGGTAAGGCTTATATTGGCCAAACAAAAAGATGCCTGAAATTGAGGATCTCTGAACACAAAACTGCTATACGCACAGGCAATATTGAATATGCCATGGCTAAACACTACCTCGAGGCAACCCAGTGAGCCATAGTCGGCTATTAAACCTCCGTCTAAAACAGGGTTAAAACTGGTCTAACAGTGAAAGTTTTTTAGAGATTAGCTGTTTTTTAAGCGTCTATATATAGACGTCTATATATTATAGACGTCATTTCAACGGCTATAATATAGACGGTCTATAAATAGATGATTAAAAAACAGCTAATCAACGGCTAGGCTAAGCCTAGCCGTCTAAAAAACTTTCACTGTTATACCAATTATAACCCTATTTTAGCCTAGCCCTTAGACGTATTTTAGACGTCTAATAGCCCGAAAAATGCTCAGTGGGACATCATGGTTCACCCTCATCTTTGCGCTTTGTAGGGATTGAACAAGTGGTTACTACCCCTAGAGGGGGTAACCTCCGCAAATTGCTATCTCAGAGAGAAATGTTTTGGATTTATCAACTCAACACCATGCAACCAAATGGCCTAAATGATGATTTATCCTACAAACCCTTTTTATAGACAAACAATGTGTACTGTCAACCTCATTATAATCTGAATATTATTTTCTTTTCTTATGTCCAAAGTCTCCCTGATGTGTGAGTCCCTGTTGTGCCCTTTCTGTGCTATTTGGATGATATCATTATTCATAGTGTGACGTCTTAAACTGCTGTTCTGACTGTGACAGTGATATTGTGTAATTGATTGATTGTCAAGCAAGTACCTCCCCGACTACACAGGTGGGGATGATTTGTGCATGTTTAAAAGAGGTGCATGCACCCCCAGTATCACTCTTTAATCTAATCTGCTCTGAGGAAGGCTAGTACGGCCGAAACGCGTTAGCGTTCTCGCAATAAAATGAGAAACTACATCTGAGCCACTGTCTTGCAGTATTTATTTTGGAGTGCCGCTTTTGGAGTGCTGTTTTGATTTGAATCCTCTAAATACATATAGTTTCCATAAGAGCTTTTTCTTGGCCTCACATTTTGTGCAAAGGCTTTGTTTATCTCCCCTAATCAAAGTAATTGTGTGAAAATACAGTGAAATTGTATTTTATGTGATGACAGGCACCATTGCATCTTTGACAAAATCATCCTGTGTGACCTTTTTAATTCAACAAAATGTGTTAAACAAATTCATTTTGAAATAATGTTACAGCTGGTTTTACTGATCTATACTTATTTGCAAGCTGGTGTTGCACACCGAAAATAGCAAATCTACATGCTCATGATATTGCACTGGGAGCTTGTAGTAGTGGCTATTTTCGGTGTGCAACACAATGAGGCCTCCCTCCATGAACAACTGTCATTAGAGTAAGCTGCTGCCTCCATTAAGGAGACAAAACCCAATGATTTCACTCTTTTACAATTGTATAGTTTAGGCCTAATATTAAGAACCTCTTGGATCTTGCTTGAAGTAGGCTTAATACTTAAATTACTATAAATACAATAATGAATACAAGTTCATGTATCTGTTCTCCTTTATTACATCCTTTAGAATAACATTGTTATAGTGTGGGGTGGGGGAGTTGCAGCATGAACCCATGTGAACCACCAAGGACCACTAACAACCAGTGTTGCCATGTCTGTCCATGACTTGTTTTTCTGTAAGTTCGCTTGTAAGTATCGGTAGTTGCGGGTTGCGTTATTTTTTTGGCTTGTTTCTAAAGTGTAGTTGCTTATTTGGGCTTGTTTCCTAATGTTGTTAAGCCAGTGGTTCTCAAACATTTTCATGTCAAGGACCCCCAAATTAATAGTAATTGTCCACGTATCTCCATCTGAAAATAATTGTGCCAGGGGACCCCCGTACCAGATTTGTGTTGTTTAAAAAATGTGTCCCTTTTTTCCCCAAGATCTTTTTGAAAATAGCAGATCTACTAGCTTGTAGATCGGCTATTTTCAAATAGCCTATTAATTGTTTTGTATATACTGCAGGTTTAAAGTGCTCATGTGGCCTATAGTCGCTTCTTTTGGGCTTGTTTTCATGGACCTGATTGGTTGCTTATTAATCTCGCACAATCTGGCAACACTGCTGACAACAGTACTTTGGTTGCAGTGTGGCTACACTGACCCACCACTGGACCACTATCAGAGGTCATGGATCCCTACAGTGGGATGCCCATTTGGTCTTTGGTGGGCCGATGACCACCCGCCATTCCTCTGCTAGCTGGGGTACAATCATGTCGACTATACCGAACAATAGGCTGGTGTGGGTACATTTCATACATAGGCATAATCATAATCATATCACATAAGCATAATGTAGGTCTATACTGTAACTATCCAGAATGTTTTCAATTAGGCTACTTCTTTCATATAAAAAGAAGTGAAGCTCCTATAGCTGCTGTAATATCATGTTATTCAAGTACAAATACAGATGATTGTTGTCATCAAGTGATATCAAGCTCATAACTTCAGCTATGTTTATTTTTATTTTTATTAATCTTTTTTTTATTTCATTTTTAAAGACAATACAGTGTTAGACAATACAAAAAACACCACGAAAAATAACAACAAAATAAAATATTACAATAACTTCAGCTATGTTTCATAGCTATTTGTACTTTCATGTACGAATAGCATGTATATCTATTTTGAAAAAAAGTTGTTATCCATGGTTCATACAAAATATTGAACACTTTGTGAGTTCAGCATTTCATTAAAATTGACATTTTACAGGAAAATATATAGTACAGTATAATGTGTAAAGTGATTGACTTAATCTCAATGTCTCATTACTGTCCCTCGTTGAACTGAAAATGACACGTGTTGCGCCTTCTAGTGATGCATTTAACTTAATTACTGCATTATGCCTTCGACAGTAAAATTAAAGATAATCTTTATCGATCCCTGTGGGGATATTCAGGTGTCATAACAGCAGCAGCAGTAAGCACGAAACGCAGAAGTGATTCATTTGGTGTCCTAGAGACAACAAGGGGTCCATGGTGTTATCGCTTATCAAATTGTGGGTCTTTGAAATGAAGAGAGATGAGAATCAGAGACTTAAACCACTGAGTTGACTAAATCTTGAAGCTTAGAAGTGACAGAACCTCTGGCTTTTTGTTGGGTTTGTTTATTATGGAAAATATTAATTTCCAGTCAGGGTGAAGTGTTGACAATGTATTAGGAAGATTCAGGCAGAGAAACAGCATTTACAGCATCAGAGCTCTGGCCTCCTGGCCAGACCTCGGGCCCCAGCAGGGCAACCGCCTCCCCCAAGTGTCATCTTGAACACCTCTTATACATAGAGATGCTCTCCCTAAATGGAGATGAATATAAACAGGCTATATTAGTGACAGACAGTACAATATATGGTAATGCTGACTGGTTACGTTGAGAACATCCTTGCATGTTGTATTGCTGAACCAGCTAGAAGAGAATAGGGCGGAAATTGACATTGGAATAGTTGTTGAATGACAGGAACAGGAGTTGTGACAAGACCTGTTGTGAAGCTAACACTCCAGAGGCCAAATACAAGTAATAAAAGATTTAGAACAGATTGGCATTCTAAAATATCAATTACATGTGTAAATATATTTCTGCTCTCTGATTTTGGATGTTACTGTATCTTCTCTATTGTCTGACTCTATATGACAGGAAGGTGAACCCATACCAAGGGGGAGAGTGTCTTTGATCCCGGTGTTTCACCCAGGCGGACAGGGTTTTGAGGTTAGGTTTAGGCATTATTTCTGTGAGGTTAGGCTTAGGGTTAAAGGAGTAGTTCACCCAAAAAATTACCTATTTTCTATCAATTACATACCCCATGAAAACATGAATTCATGGAGATTTTGTTTTTGTGGCATTCCTAAGCCAATAATTTGATGACCGGCAGAGACTCAAAGAGTCTCCATTGAGTCTCCTACCAGAGAGTCTGCCGGTCATCAACTTATTGGCTCAGGAATGCAAAAAAAACAAAAACATTTACATGAATTCAAGGCTTCATGGGGTGCGTAATTGATAAAAAAAAGTATTTTTTGAGGTGAACTACTCCTTTAAAGGTTAGGGTTAGGCATAGTGTTTGTGAGGTTAAGGTTAGGGTTAGGGTTAGGGCATAGTTTTAGTGAAGTTAAATGTTAGGGTTTAGACGCAATCAAGGTGAAACACCAAGGAAAGAGGGAGTCCCGGTACCAAGGCTGATTCTGTTTGGTTCGGTTCAGATGCAGTACAAATTAAATCCACTTGGTGGCATTATAGACCATATTATTGCATTTCTGAAACGCTTTAAATATGGACCCATATTTAGCATTGGGTAATCATGCATCAATAAAATAGACATTCATAATTACATTCCTATTCATACTTTAATGTTTTATTTTCAACAAGATGTGTATGCATATTACAGTTATTGTCACCTTTTAAGTGCAGTTAATTTTGGCAATTGCAGCTCACCAACATCATACAGTAAATGTATTGTGATTATTTTAAGAAATCACAGAGTATTTCTCACAGTAAGCCTAGGATAACTGCTATTAAACATTTCAATAACCTAGACATTCATACCTTACACCGTGAATTCCTTACTTAATATAAACAATACATCCTATCAAAAGTCAACTTATACTTTTAGCATCAAACAGAGACAAAATAGGCTACTGAATCCACACCCAACTGTAAAAAGGTTTAGCATGTCAAATGTGAAAGTGGCCTGTGTAACTGTCTTATGAATGCTGAAAAAGTTTTGTTCTTTGGCATTGTTCATCTCAACAATGCAATACATTTGGGGGGGATAGATAGATAAATAGATAGATAGATAGATAGATAGATAGATACAAACAAGAACATATTACAGTTGTATAGAGAAGACTTTAAATCACTGGGGTCAGTGCTACCGATGATGATGAATAATGCTGGTATTCATACATTATAGTACCTACATGTTATACCTTTAACAGGTAACCAGAGAATAGAACGCGCCGCACAGTAACACGTCTGTTTCCTCCTCATTGCCCTGTGCATTGAGGCCCTCCACACTGGGCCTATGGGCCTGACCACAGTTCACCTTGAGCTTCTGCTTGCTCCCTCCGTCTCCTCATTTATCCATGCCTTCCTCCATCCATTATTCGTTCCATCCATCCCACTACTACGGCTTTTGCTGCTACTAGGCCTACTACTACTGCTGTTGCACTACATTACAACCACTCCTACTGCTGCTAGTGCTGCTATTACTGCTGTTTTACTACTTGCTGCTGATTCTGCTACTCCTACTCCTACTCCTACTCCTACTGCTACTCCTACTCCTACTCCTACTACTACTACTACTACTACTACTACTACTACTCCTACTCCTACTCCTACTCCTACTACTCCTACTCCTACTACTACTACTACTCCTACTCCTACTCCTACTACTCCTACTCCTACTCCTACTGCTACTCCTACTCCTACTCCTCCTACTCCTACTCCTACTCCTACTACTCCTACTCCTACTCCTACTCCTACTCCTACTCCTACTCCTACTCCTACTCATACTGCTACTCCTACTCCTACTACTCCTACTCCTACTCCTACTCCTACTACTACTCCTACTCCTACTGCTACTCCTACTCCTACTCCTACTCCTACTCCTACTCCTCCTACTCCTACTCCTACTCCTACTCCTACTACTCCTACTACTCCTACTACTCCTACTCCTACTCCTACTCCTACTCCTACTACTACTCCTACTCCTACTCCTACTACTCCTACTCCTACTCCTACTACTCCTACTCCTACTCCTACTCCTACTACTACTCCTACTCCTACTCCTACTCCTACTACTACTCCTACTCCTACTCCTACTCCTACTGCTACTGCTACTGCTAATGCTACAACTGCTACTGCTGCCTGACACACCTCCGCCTCCAGGCCATCTCCCCTGGTGCTTGCAGTCCTGCTCTTCATTGCCTTTACCGTCATCCATCTTAACCCATTCAGTCAATCCGGGAACGCATCTGTCAGTGTCATTTTAGATTTGAGCTATAACCATTATTTTTGTACTCTGGCTATTCAAAAACAGCTGATCAACAAGCTCCGCGCTACGAGCTTGTAGATATTTTTTAACATTGAATTTTTTTATCTTGAACATTTATTGAACATTGAATGCAAATCTTTGAATATTCTTTTTTGAAACAACATTTTTTAACTCAAATCTTTACTTCTGGGGGGTCCCTGGGGAACAACATATTTTGATGGGGATCGACGGCCAAAAACATATCATTTTGGGGGTCCTTGACCAGGAAAAAAAAGCACCATTGATATAGCAACAATATAGACATTTATTGAGACATTTGACAGTTACAAATGTTCACTTTAAAAATATATATTCAAAGATTTGTTTCACAATTTTTCAAAAATAGCAGATCTACAAGCTTTAAAGGGATAGTTCAACCCCCCAAAAAAACCTTTTTGTCTATCGATTAGTCACCCCATGGAGACTTGAATTCATGGATATTTTTGAGTTTTTGTCCCAATAATTTGATGACCAGCGGACCGGTAGGCAGCGGTTCCGGTAGGAGACACAAAGTGGACTCTTTGTGTCCCCTACCGGAACCGCTGCCGGCCATCAAATTATTGGCTTAGGAATGCGACAAAAACAAAAAAACGTCCATGAATTCAAGTCTCCATTGGGTGACTAATCGATAGAAAAAAAGTTTTTTGGGGGGGGTAAAGCTTATAGCTCTATGAGCTTGTATATCTGCTATTTTTTAATACCCAAAGAAATCTGAAATGACACAGATGCATTCCCGGTCTTAGCGTAATCGGTTAACATCCATTGCTTGCAGGTTTCACTTTGGTCCCTACCCTCATCTTCCCTCTCACTTCAGCTCCATACTGCTGGCTGCCATCACTGACACCTTTACTACCATGCAAGGCACCAAGCTGCTCATCGGGGGCAGTCAGGGGTTCAGTGCCTTGCTCAAGGACACATTCACACAGGGGGAGCCGGGCGCTGAACCAGGAACCTTCATTCCCAAGCAACCGCCCTACCTCCTGAGCCACCGCCACTCGTTCTTTTAATTTATATATGAAATATATTTGATCCAAAAGTGTGTGAATACATTATTTAGTAAATATTGTCTCTTCCTAAATGTTGTCTAACAACAGCAAAGGCCCCCATCACTTACAGCGAATGCTAACAACTATAATAATAATAATTATTATTATTATTATAAATAGTAATATTCATACTATTATATTTTAAGTTAAATATAACTTCCATTAATCATTATATGCAGTGTTATTGAGAGAGAGAGAGAGAGAGAGAGAGAGAGAGAGAGAGAGAGAGAGAGAGAGAGAGAGAGAGAGAGAGAGAGAGACCGTGCTCCAGCAGATCAGGCCATTTCTAAGAAATTACCCCTGACACAACTGTAAGTGAAAGTATGCAACTATCTGCCTTCTTTTACTATGTAAACAATGTTATCTCTGGGAGTGTAGTGGTGGACAAAGGTCCACATGTCCACCAAGATGTTTTTTCCTGAGCGCAGAGCATGTTTTTAATTGTTTATATTTGGGAGCGCCACGTTTTCAGCCGGGACAAAAAGCCTCAGTGGACACGGTGCCTTAGGTGTTTTGTTATATGTCAATGTCCCAACTTGGTTCTGTTTCCTCCTCATTGCACTGTGCCCTCTGCCCTGTGCCCTGGCCCACAGGGTTAGGGTTAGGGTTAGGCTAAGTCTCAGGAGCTCATCGGCTTCAACCCTCTCAGTGTGACGTCATCACCGGAACTGATTGTAAAGATTTTAAGGACAGTCATTATTTTAGGTTAGTTTTGAGTTTGGATAGGGAGTCAAGAACCTTTATGTCTTTCAGTAGGTGTTACGACCCTTTGTCTAGGGGTGTGAGGGCCTCAACATAAACGAGAAAGAGAACAGAATTTAAAACTGAATACATATTTATTACAAACAAAAGGGTAAAAAGTTACCCAAAAAAAATTATATATATATAGAAACTGAAGATACCTAATCTAACAGAAAACTAAAGTGAACACACTCAATCAAAACATAATATGAAGAATCAAAGGGTCACAGTTTCAAGTCTTTCTATATGTAGCCAGTCAGAGCTGAGCCTCAGGGGCCACCGTAGGCTGCTCTGTCCACTTCCTGGTTTTCAATCAGTGTTCTTATTTAAATGCCCTAAGTCTACCAAACACTAGAATAGGCTGTGGGTCTTGCACTTAAGCTTGTTTAATGCTGGTGCCAGGGTGAGTATGTGTTTCATGCCTATTGTTTTAATCATGTTTATATGTTGAGATTGTAACTAACACTACTGTGATCATTCAGGTTGATCATGGGCCCAACTGATTGCTGTGGCGAGAGGGAGTGTTGTGAAAATACAGACAACTGAAGGTACGCAAACAAACAACTTGTTGTATAGGCCTACTTTGTGTTTGTTTGGTGTGCTAAATGTTTATTTTATATCCCCTCCTTTAGATCGCCACTGCTGCTTTGTTTAGCTTGAGTTCATGCATGGATTTTATTATTTGTTCATAGTTGAGCTATTTCATATTGTGATTATTAATGTTCGTCTTTTGTTCATTTCCCCTTCTATACCGAGTTCTGTGTATCCAGAGTCCAGGGGAGCCAAGTGGTGCAGCTGACCTACAAGGGGGTTTCACAATAGGTCTCACTAGTAGTCCACAGTCAGGTTTGTTTTATTGTTGTGATTGAGTGCACCTCTTTTCACAGTGACACACTTTTATATTTCTGCATGCTTGTGTGTGTGCTGTGTGCTTTAGGTGGAGTGTGTAGCCTATCACTTTAGCTATCTAGCTTAGTCCCCCTTGTTACAAGGTTGTTGCCCACTGGCTCTGTATTACTGTGGTCTTTTACTCCTACAAGCTCTATTCGGCTGTAGTTTGTGTTTAAGTTATATTGCATTGTGCTGAAATGTATTGGGAACTGAATAAATACTGTCTCCCTTCTGCAATACATGTGATTTACCTTTCTGTGATTTTAGTAAATAAATGTCATGTTTGGGGCAAACTCACGTCTCATTCTCATTGTTCGAAACTGTTGTCAGGGAACCCAATTTATAGGGATTATTCATTCTTTCATTTCCTTGGTAAAAACATCACCAAGGTGGTGTAGTCTTACTTGTTATGCTTAAAAGTAAATTCCTAGCCACACCAGGTTACATATAGGAAAGACTCAAACAAGGGTTGGTTTAGGTTAGAGAACCGAGAAAGTGAGTCTCCACTGTCGAAGCTGATCCGTCCACCGACTGGTAAAGTTTGTGAGTGAGCTTTATAGTAGGTGGCCAGTGGCCCCCACCAATCCACTGCATAGGAGTCATGAGGCTCATCACAGCCGGCCAATAAGCTCTATGCACAGCAGCCATATTGGAAAGAAATTGGGCCCCTTCCTTACTTTCTTAACAGGTGTTACCAATGATACTAATGAAGGCTCTGTTCCATTTAGTGTAGCACAGTGGTTATCAAACTTTTTGATTTCAAGGATCCCCATAACTCTGAGAGTGTACAAATGGAACCAAATCGACCCGTAAATTACACACAGTTAAGGGGCCACTTGGAACCCACTCAAGGAACCATGAGGGTCCCAGGACCACACTTTGAGACCCACTGGTGTAGCAGAGTGTTTCCAGTGAGCCAACATGCACAATATCAGCACCCTGACTCTGTTGGACCAGAATGGAACAGAGCCTTCATTAGTATCATTGGTAACACCTGTGAAGGAAGTAAGGAAGAGGCCCAATTTCTTTCCAATATGGTGGCTGTGCATAGAGCCTATTGGTGGAGGGACCAATTCCCACAGGCAGCTGGCAGCCTCCAGTGATCAACAGACAGCAGGTGTCTGCCATTTGGAAATCAACAGCCTCCAATCTACACCTCTCACTCCACCTCAGAACACAGGATAATACAATGCAAAACACCAAATAATCATACAATGCAAGATAATGCCGCTGGCCATAACAGTAGGTCATTCCACATTTTGGTGGCAGCATAGTAGAAGTTTTACCCATGTTTGAGCCGAATTTTGGGGGGACGAGGTCAGATGATCTCCTTCTTGTGTTATGCTCATGGGCATCACTCACTCTAGAGAAATAGTTTGACAGGTATCTGGGCACTGATCATCTGAGTACCAGGCCAGACCCATTGGGAGATGTTACAAAGTGAGCTGGGAGAATGGGGGAGAGAGGCCTAGTAGTAATCTTATAAGTTTGTTTTGAGATGTCTGCAGTTTGGTTTTTAGTGATATTGAGATGTTAGTGAACCGTCCATAGCTGGCCAAAACAGGCCTTTCCAATCCAATCCAATCCACTCTATTTAGGCTATAGAGCACATTTAAAACAACAGCGTTGAACCAAAGTGCTGTACTCTCATAACACAAATATGCTGAAATACTAAGAACAAAACAATACACAATAAACAGGGGGACTGGCCTTTTTAGGTGCAAGCAGTCGAAATTACATCGAATGAGGGCACAAGCTAGAGTCCTCAATGCATTCTTATTGATAAAAGAGGAGATCCTGCTCAAAAATCTTGTGCTTTGATTGACTTTCATAATCGCATTTGCTAAAAAAAATCATAAAGTTTGTTATCCAAAGTAGGCCTACAACCCAAATAGGTTACCTCTTCTTTACTATTACATGGTCACCTACTGTGACCGTAAAGTGTTGAGGTTGACTTATAGACCCCAAAAGAATGGATTTAGTTTTTCCCTGGTGTAATGACAGTTTGTTATCAGAGAACCAAGTGTGGGTGGATATTGATAAACTCAGAGCTGAGGGCTTTTTCAACATGCAATTTATTATTGTCCGAGACTAGGAGTGCTGAGTCATCCCCGAACAGGAACAAACTGCAATTAGTGTAAATGATTTCATGCAGTTAACGCAATGTTTTAATTACTGCGATAAAAAGATGAAACATTTTATTAACTTGTTATTATTTATTGGCCGTGTACTTTCTATTTGGTTCATGCTTGGTGATTGCTTGAGGGTATGAAGTACATTTACAGTACTATAGCTTGTTATCTAAATGATATCATGTGCACAGACAGGCTGTTGTAGCAACCAAAGTACACAGATAGCAGAACTATTGGAACATTTATGCTATAGCATGTAATGCATGAAAAGCATGCCATATAACTCTTATCATATTGGGTCAGACGTGTCAAAATGAAACTGAAAATGTTTTTGGTTTTGCACTCATGGGCTGCTGGATTAAGAGACACTTCTGAATGTTATGCATTAATGTCATATGTGTTTCAGGGAGATGTTATTTGTTGCATTTTAGCAAGTGAAGCAACCAAATGCAATGCAGACGTAGCTCACCTGTTTCTTTTTTCTTTCTTTTTCTTTTATTGCCCACCAAACATTCATAAGTGTAGTTGTACACTTGTACAGAACCTAAAATCCTCAAATCTCTGTCTGTTTGTCTGTCTGAGGCCATAGCTTGTTCTAAATGATATAATGTCCACAGGGATGCTGTTGTACTGTAGCAACACAGATATACAGATATAAAGATGCCATATAACTCTTATCATATTGGGTCAGACTGGGTCAGCACTCTCCATGCTGCTGGAAACTGGCCAACGGAGGGAAAAGACACTGATCTTGAAGCCTTCATAGTTTCAGTAGAAGTGTATGCATTAATGTCATATAATGCATACATTCATGTTATAAGTTGCATTTTAGCAAGTGAAGCGACCAAATGCAATGGTATAGTTGTAGCTCACCTGTTTTTTGGTTGTTGTTTTTTTTATTGCCCACCAAACATCATTCATAAGTGTATCTGTTCTTGGTGGCTGTGTTGTTGGACTTTTAAGTAATTTTAAGAAACTTTTTACACCATTTTTATCCCTAACATTTAAATGTCTTGGCCTTTTTATTTATTTGTTTATGTGATTAAAATTAAATTGTAATATACTGTGTAAGTAGGCCTTGAAAAGGGCTTAAAGGTGCACTGACTTTTGCCACTATGATAGTGTGAGAGAATAGGCCACAAGGGTATTCACCTTTGAAGGGGGACACAATTGTAAAATGACTTGAAGTCGTGGGCTTGAAGTACTACAACAACAACAACAACACTGGGGAGGCAGTGGCTCAAGGGTAAAGTGGCCGGGTAGAGTGAACTGGAAAACCGCAAGGTTCCCAGTTCGATCACGGGCTGGGGCGCTCCCCTAGAGTTAGTGTCGAAGTGTCCTTGAGCAAGACGCTGAACCCCTAATTGCTCCCGATGAGCAGGTTGGTGCCTTGCATGGTTTCCTCCGCCATCGGTGTATGAATGTGTGTGTGAATGGGTTAATGGCACCATCAATGTAAAGCGCTTCGGATAGAAGCATGGTTTCCTCCGCCATCGGTGTATGAATGTGTATGAATGTGTGTGTGTGTATGAATGTGTGTGTGAATGGGTTAATGGCACCATCAATGTAAAGCGCTTCGGATAGAAGCGCTATATAAATGCACCATTTAACAACAGTCTGTCTGTCTGTGTCCCATTAAAAAAAAAAAATCCCATATATGGAGATATGCGTCTGTAATTTGTATGCCCATGGAGATCCTTGATGTCATCAATATGATATCATGACATAATAGAAAGGCTATGATAATGTTAGTAGTAATAGGAATACAGGTGACATTATTATATTTGGTCAGCAGTCCGGCAGTTAAATATCACTGGAATAGGGATAATATTGTGTTGGCGCATCAGCAACAAAATCTTGGAGGCATGACATCAGTAATATGAAGGCATATTGATGATATCAGGAATCTCAATATGGGGATTTGCAGTTTTATATGTCTTCTAGATTTTCAGGCCACTACGCAGCCTTCAAATCCAGTCATACAGTAGCACTGATCAGAGCAATGGTCACTGAGTTATGTCCATTTGAAATGTTAGAAACCTCTGTAATACTGCTGTAGTGCCCCACATGCGTATAATTATTTATTTTGTTGGTGTGACTATTGTCATGGCAGATCCCTGAACAACATTTGTGCCACGTTTGGTGATGATTGGAGCAGCGGTGTGCTTGTGGCCCCCCAGGGACCCTGACATGGCCCCTGGTGTGACAATTGTCATGGCAGACCCCTGAACAGTGTTTGTGCCAAGTTTAGTGAGGATTGGAGCAACAGTGCACCCGTGGCACCCAGGTCCACTGTCATACCTGTGCGACCTTGCGTTCGGGAGGTAGGGGCACAGAAATGATCAGAGTGGGGAACGAATTGCGTCGGCCATTACAGTCCTTCCCGTAAGACCACCCACCAAGTTTCGAGTCTGGCTGTTTAAAGCTCAGCCAATATAGGAACACAGAGGGGGTGGGCTTCAGCAATTACAGATTGGAACAATGGTGTCCCTGTGTGGCACCAAGGGTCAAACTAGCCGTGTGTATCGCTGAGGACCTGAGGGGGGTGCGGTGCCTGGTGTGAAGTCAGATGGATCGACCGGCTCTCCAAATATCATATATATTAAAATTGCATGTAGGCGGGCGAGTGGGCGGGCGGTGGACTACATAAACGTAACATGCAGACTGGCACTAACACTGGTCAGGGGTCTGCCATCAGAATAGCCACACCACACGCCTGGAATCGAACCTGCGAGAGCCAGGGCCTCTGGCTGCCCACGCAAGCTTCAGTGCTTATGGTACGTACGCACATTTACAATGACACCCATTATCTGGATCAGAATGGTTGTTGTGACCAAAGTACATAATAAAGATTGTTCTGATCAAAATTATGGAACATTTATACTAGAGCCACCCCTTATGTAATAGATCTGTCAGCACTGTATATTGTCATAATGAAACTGAAAATCATTTGCTTCTCCTACAGTATATAAGTCTCCAGGCTGCTGGACTAAGAGACAACTGTCCTGGAAACTGGACGACAGAGGGAAAAGGCACTGATTGTGTTCTACGACTGTATGGTCTCATTCAGGTTGGTGAAAAATATTATTATTCTGGTCTGTCTTTCTATTATGTTATTACTCTGGTAAATCTCATAATTCATTCAATTTGTTCAAGTAAAAAAGAGAGAACAAATATTACAGTTGTACAGAGCAGTGGTTTTCCCCCCAAAAAAATGCCCATTTAAGGCACACCAAAGGGCAAGTCAAAATGGAAACACCTGTATTAATTCATTCAAAGGAACACCTGTATTCATATCCGTGCAAAATAGCCTCTATAGTGGTTCCCAAACTGGGGGTCATATTTTGGGGGGTTCCCAGATGATTAGCTTAATGTGCAACTTGTTTTCTCACTCAACAGTAAACAAACCAACATACAGTATAAGTGTATACAGGGTATCTGCACATTTCTAAAGTGACAATTTATTGACTTTTAAGACCTTTTTAATACCAAATTGGCCAAATTATCAAATATTACGTAAAAAAGAGGCAACCATATTGAGAATAGTAGATCTACAAGCTAGAGGGCAATAGGGGGCCTGAAGGTAATTTGTATAAATATCACCTACAGCCAACTGATTAATGAGATGGCAATCAATAGTATGACAGCAATTGATCATATTTACACAACCATAAACCCACAACACACTTATAACATTCATGAGTTGAAAATGTTTTAGCCACTCAAATTGCATTGGGAAGCTGCGTTGGGCAGGTCAGGTGAGCAAGTAAAATCAATGAGGGTCTAATCAACAAGGGACAGGTGAATGTAATCAGACCGGAAGGTTTGCTGGTCTAGCCTATACACAAATCTACAACCAAATACCCCTATACACAAAATGCTACACACACACAAAATGCCTAAAATGATTTATACTTATAAAGTGGTTTGTAGGTGTGTTGCCTACTAGGAATTTGTTCCTTCTGGGTCTGGCAGAACCAGGTCTCCTGGTCTTGTTTTCATATAGAGTACAGAAGTCCTGACGTCACTCGTTCATCCCCAGTAATTTCGCTATGGAGAATAACATTGGGTCATCATAGAATCGTCTCATAAGAATTGTGGTCCAAAAATAAACAAACTGTCCTGGCGATATTGTCAGGGAGGAGGTTCTGTATCGTTTATGATAGTCAGTCCCTTATATTTGATACAGTCTGTTTCTGGCGAAAATTTAACTAATTCGGCGGAACAACGTTTTCTCACCGTCAGTTGATGCTTCATATCCATAAGTAAAACCGCCAGGGTCATTTGCTTATTTTTGGAACACAGTTCTTATTTGACGCGATATTAAATACGTCTATGGGGATTCAGAATGGGGGTGGAAAACTGCGAACCAGGTAGACAAACCTAGGATGTGTAAATTATGTCAGACTTCGGTGCTCTATTGTTTGTATTTCTCTCACCGTGACTTGTCCCTATTCTCTCTGCCATTCTTTCTCTCTCTCTCAGGTGGTTAAGGTTTGCCATCTAATGGACACTTGGTGGAATCTCTCAACATTAAAACTGCTATAAAGGACACATAACATGGTATGTTTATGATCAAACCAAACTACCTGAAGGCGATTGTTGGGCATGTTGAATTACACTTTAGATATGCAGTGTAGTAAGTAATACATACTGTTTGTGAGAATTCAAAGATCTCATGAATCAGTTTGTACAGATGGTCTTCAGAAAAGCCTCCTCAGTTATTGTGTGTATGTCCCATGATCTAATGTAACAGTTTTTTCATCTATATGGCTTTACTTTCACTGACCATGTCCATATGTAAATTAAATAGATGTAGTGAATATGCATCAAATAGTTTTGTGAACCATTGAATGTAGAAATATACATTAAAGAATAAGTTCACCCAAAAAATGACTTATTTTCTATCAATTGCACACCCTATGAAGCCTTGAATCCATGGATTATTTTTAGTTTTTGTCGCATTCCTAAGCTAATAATTTGATTCCCGTCTCCTACCGGCTAATGTATCCGGTAGGAGACACAAAGTAGATTATTTGTGTCTCCTACCGGAAACACACACGGTCATCAAATTATTGTCTTAGGAATGCCACAAAAACAAAAATAAATCCATGAAATCAAGGCTTCATGGGGTGTGTAATTGATAGAAAATAAGTAATTTTTTGGGTGAACTCCTCCTTTAAAGGAGTAGTTCACCCCAAAAAATGACCCAGGCCGAAGGCATGGCGAGAGAGTATGTTTTACCCCCCGTCCGTCCGTCCGTCCGTGTGTGTGTGTGTCCGTCCGTGTGTCCGTCTGTGAACAGCTAATCTCCGACACCGTTGGCCCGCTCGCTCCGAAACTGTGCACACACACTCCCTGGATGCCAATTCAGAACCTCTGCCCCCTGTTTCACATAGCCCTGTTATAGCGCCACCAGGAGGCCGATTTGTGCAAAACCCATTTACTCTTACAGATTTTAACAACAAAATGCCTCAAATCATGAACGCAGCTTGCGATTTCCGTGAAATTTCACACGCACATTCCCACTAGGCCAAGGAAGAAATGGCACCCTTTTCACATCGGCCTGTTATAGCGACACCAGCAGGTCTAATCTTAGCAAAACACATTTTTGGAACAAAAGCCTCAAATCATGAATGCAGTGTCTGATTGCCGTGAAAAGCCTAAGAAGAAATGACACCCCTTTCACATTGGCCTATTATAGCGCCACCAGGAGGCCACAACAACGTACCTGACCTGGCGGAGACCTGTGCTCCGATGAGCACTTTTTCTAGTTTTTTATCAATTACACAACTTATGTAGTCTTAAAATTCATGGACATTTGTTTTTGTTTTTTGTCGCATGCCTAAGCCAATAATTTGATGACTGGGTCATTGGTCAGTAGGGGACTCAGTAAGAGACTTAATTGGGTCTCCTACTGAGTCTCCGAGACTCTGCCGGTCATCAAATTATTGGTTTAGGAATGTTTAGGAAAAAAATCTCCATCAATTCAAGGCTTCATGGGGTGTGTAATTGATAGTATTTTTTGGGGTGAAGTACATCTTTAATGTGTTTTTTCTGATATACACAACTTCAGAAAGCTATAGTGGCCAGTCTTCATACCTAAAGCATTAAGAAAATGAGATGTTAACATACTCTGTACCAGGAATCAACTATGGAAACACCTGAGGATCGTATGTTGAAATCTCTGGAGGCCCTGGAAATAAACGAGTTCGCAAGTTTCAAGTGGTATCTGCAACACCCTGTTTTGGAAGGCCTCCAGCCACTCACAAAGTTCCGCCTGGAGACTGCTGACAGGAAAGACACCGTCAGTCTGATCATGCAGGCTTATCCCAATGACGGAGCTAAGATCACTGTGAATGTTCTGAAGAAGATGAACAGGAATGATCTGCTGAAGTGGTTTATACCCAAAGGTAAGTGAAGAGAGGGTAGATACGTTATGTTAATGCTAATACATTTAATAAATAATAATAATACATTTTATTTGTAACGCACTTTACATTTGAAACAAATCTCAAAGTGCTACATGTTAAAAACAGAAAAAAACCCAATAATAATAAAACAGTGAAATGAATAAAATTCAGATCAAAGGTCAGCTAAACACAGAAAAAGTTTAAAAAGTTAAAACAAACACACATCACTGAGTCCATCTAGGCAAATGCCTTGTTAAAAAGAAAGGTCATTAGTCCCCTTTTAAAGGCGTCAACGGGCTGTGGTGCTCTCAGAAGGTCAGGGAGGGCATTCCACAGCCGAGGAGCAGCATAAGCAGAAGGCCCGATCCCCCATATGGTGCTGAGCTTCGTTGTGTGGGGTTCGAGGGTGTTTGAATTTCTAGAGTGGAGGGAGCGGGTGGAGCGGGTGGAGCGGGTGGAGGTCGGGGGTTTGAGGAGCTCCTTTAGATGCTGTAATATGATTAAAACCTGAGACCGATTCTACAAATACCTTCTGTAAATCTTCTCAAACTTTTTCGTAATTCAAAATTATTCAAAATTGTTCAAACACTTTCAAGTGGCGCGCTATGAGCTTGAATATCTGCTATTTTTTAATAGCCAACGCAAAAAATCTAAAATTACACAGATGCTTATCCGGTTTTAATGGGTTGAACAACTCTTGTAGATTGTAATCATGTGATTCTCAATCTCGTACCTTACTACGCCCCACACCCAATTAATGTTTATGCTAAGTGTCTGATCTGAACATTTATGTTTATTATTGTGTTATTGTTATTATTGTGCTTATATAATTTAGACAAGCCTCCCAGTTTGTATACGCCCCATTCTTTAGACATGGTGTGATTGGTTTCAAATGCCTTCACCTGTCCCTTGTTGATTAGACTCTCATTTATTGTTGCCCCAACCCATGAATGGACGCCTCCAATAATAATTGCCATGGTTGTTTTTGACAAAATCAGGGTAGAGCCCCATCCCCTGACCTGACCCTGTCAAAGCGATGATTGTAAAAAAAAAAAAGGTGTGTGTGTGTGTGTGAGAGTGTGTGTGTGTGTGTGTGTGTGTGTGTGTGTGTGTGTGTGTGAGAGAGAGAGAGAGAGAGAGAGAGAGAGTGTGAGTGAGTGTATTGTAGGCTACAGTACTTCTAATCTCTGGCACAGTTGGACCGATGGGAGTGAAACTTTGCACTCACGCTTCCAGTAGACAAAGGAAGAACCTCCTCACCAAATATTTAAAAACAGCCACATGATGGCGCTATGGCAGGTCGCTATTTGCCGTATAACTCTTGAACCGTAGATCATACAATCAAAATCTTTCTTTCCCTGGATTCCTTGATCATTACACAACTCCACATATAGAGTCAAGGTATAGGCCAAATCACTGTGATTCAAATTGTACTTTTATGGACCTGTTTATCTTTCAGTCTAAATTCACTCATTATATTTTCTATAATTAAGCAACAGTTAATGTTATCTGACTATAAGCTATAGTTCATTTATCTTCATATCATTTGTGTCAGCAGCTGGATCTGATGTGCGTATTGTGCTTCTGGGTAAGACCGGCATGGGCAAGAGTGCCTCTGGGAACACCATCCTGGGCACAGAGAAGTTCGTCGAGGAATTATCACCTGCATCGGTCACCAGCCAGTGCAGGAAATGTGAAACCGAAGTGTTGGGAAGAAAGGTGGTGGTGGTCGACACGCCCGGGCTCTTTGACACATCGCTGACCAACGAGAAGATGAAGGAGGAGATTGTGAGGTGCGTGAACATGACCGTACCCGGTCCACACGCCTTCCTGCTGGTGATCAGGCTGGACGTGCGATTCACCGCAGAGGAACAGACGGCCATGACGTGGATTCAGGAGAACTTCTCTGAGCTGGCTTATAAGTACGCATTGGTTCTGTTCACTCATGCAGACGCCATAAAAAAAATGCCGCTAAAGGATTATATAGAGAAATGCCCAGCACTTAATCAGCTAATTAGCGAGTGTGAGGGAAGGTACCACGCTTTTGACAACAGTAAGATAGACGACCGGGCACAGGTGACCAGTCTGCTAGACAAGATTGATGAGATGGTAGAGGCCAATCGTGGACAGCATTACACAAATAAGATGTACGCTGATGCCCAAAGAAAGATTCAAGAGGAGGAGGAGAGAAAGAGGAGGGAGAAAGAGATGAAACGACAGGAGAAAGAAAGTAAAAGGCAGGAGGAACAGTGTGAGAAAGTGGAAACCATGAGAAAGGAGTTAGAGAGAAAAGAGAGACGTAGGGAGGAGGAGAAGAAGAAGGAGTGGGAGAAGAAACAACAACAGGAGGAAAGGCAAAGGCAGGAGGAACAGAGAAAGAAAGATGAGGCCATGAGAAAGAAAGATGAGGCCATGAGTAAGGAGTTGGAGTTGGAGAAACAAGGGAGGAGAAGGGAGAGGGAGAGGGAGAGGGAGAGGGAGAGGGAGCAAGAGGAGAGGGAGAGGAAGGGGAACAAGCCATTAAATCTTTTTGGGAAGATAGCATTGACAGTTCCAGCTGCAGTAGGTGGTTTTGTAGTTGGGCTGGTTCAGAAAGACACATCAGCCCTAGACACCGCGAGGGATGTTCTTAGTGAAATTTGGGAAGGCACAAATTAAGGAGGAGTTAGAAAGGAGGAGTTAGCAGTTGGCTGGTTGAGAAAGACACATCAGTCCTAGATAGAATGGGGGGTGCTGTTAGTGATGTTTGGACTAAATAATCAATCTGCTAACCCTTAAACCGGTTAAACGGTTTTCTGGCTGCACCTTCTGTGCAGCCATTTTTCCCCTAATCAATGTCATTGTGTGAAAATAAAATACAGCGAAATTGTATTTCATGTGATGACAGGCACCATATGTCCTCACTGTTTTGCCTGATTC
The DNA here is from genome assembly GCF_963280865.1 of Gymnoscopelus braueri. Classification (NCBI taxonomy): domain Eukaryota; kingdom Metazoa; phylum Chordata; class Actinopteri; order Myctophiformes; family Myctophidae; genus Gymnoscopelus; species Gymnoscopelus braueri. The sequence continues at coordinate 10,565,117 of NC_137626.1, forward strand.
ACTGCCTTTTTTTTAACTTTTATTGTAATGTTGTTTTATGCTTTTGCTTTTCTTTTTTGCTTTATTGTTAAATTACTTGTACCTTTTCTGTAATTGTATTATTGCTCTGTAAAACACTTTGAGCTGCATGTCATGTCATGAAAGGTGCTATACAAATACAGTTTATTATTATTATTATTATTGCATATTTGACACTCTTTCAAATGAATCCTGTGTAACGTTTTCCAATTACACAAATGTTATGTGATATAATCGTTTTTTTCTGATTTATAAATCTACATGCTCACAATTGCATCGTTAGCTATAGCTATTAACTTTTTTGATTTTGTTATTAAATCACTTTAAATAAAATAATAAATACAAGTTCATGTATCTGTTCTCCTTTATTACATCCTTTAGAATAACATTGTATTATATCGTGGGGTGGGGGAGTTGCAGCATGAACCCATGTGGACCATGCCACCAAGGACCACTAACAACCAGTGTTACCATGTCTTTTTTATTATAAACTAGAAAAAGTGCTCCTCGGAGCACAGGTCTCCGCCAGGTCAGGTAAGTTATTGTGGCCTCCTGGTGGCGCTATAATAGGCCAATGTGAAAAGGGTGGCATTTCTTCCTCGGCCTAGTGGGAATGTGCGTGCAAATTTTCACGGAAATCGCACGCCGCGTTCATGATTTGAGACATTTTGTTCAAAACGGACCAATCCTGCAAACTTTGGAAGTCAACCTTAGCCAATCAGGATGGAATATGAAATATCGGACAGATGCGTCTTGATCACATGACTATAGAGATACTGTGTACCGATTTGCGTGATGTTTGGATAAAATCTGAAGGATTAATATCCAAAAATGTATTTGACATAAGTCGGCCTCCTGGTGGCGCTGTAAAAAGCAGATGTAAAAAATGCAGTGCAGATGTTTTTCCTTGGCCTCTAGGGAGTAGGCGTGCAAAGTTTCACGCAGATCGGTGTAGTTATAGTTAAAAATGCAAATCGGCCTGTTATAGCGCCACCATGAGGCTGATGTGAAAAGTTTTAAGTGCCATTTCTTCCTCGGCCTAGTGGGAATGTGCGTGTGCAATTTTATGGAAATGGCAAGCTGCGTTCATGATTTGAGGCAGTTTGTTCAAAACGGACCAATTCGCAAACTTTGGATGGTAACCTTAGCCAATGAGGATGGAATACAGATCAGGGTTGATCACATGACTATAGAGATACTGTGTACCGATTTGCATGAGGTTTGGTTAAAAACTGTAGGAGTAATGGGAAAAAATGGGTTTTGCACAAATCGGCCTCCTGGTGGCGCTATAACAGGCCCATGTGAAAAATTTGAGGCAGAGGTTCTGAATTGGCATCCAGGGAGTGTGTGTGCACAGTTTCGCAGCGACCGGGCCAACGGTGCCGGAGATTTGGTGGTAACACACAGACAGGACACACGGACGGACGGACACACGGACGGACGGACGGACGGACAGGGGCGAAAACATACTCTCTCGCCATGCCTTTCGGCCTGGCGGAGACAATGACTTTGGGCTTTTTTCTGTAAGTCACTTGTAAATATTGGTAGTTGCGGGTTGCGTCCCAAATTAATATGTAATTGTCAATGTTTAAAAAATATTTCTAATGTCACAATAGCAGATCTACAAGCTCACAACGCGTCACAACGCTTGTGAGCTTGTAGATCAGCTATTTTCAAATAGCCCATATGTAGGCTATTAATTGTTTTGTATATAGGTTTAAAATGCTCATGTGCCCTATAGTCTTCTTTTGGGCTTGTTTTCATGGACCTGGTTGGTTGCTTATTAATCTCGCACAATCGGGCAACACTGCTGACAACAGTACTTTGGTTACAGTGTGCCTACACTGACCCACCAATGGACCACTATCAGAGGCCATGGCTCCCTACAGTGGGATGCCCATTTGGTCTTTGGTGGGCCGATGACCACCCACCATTCCTCTGCTAGCTGGGTACAATCATATCCACTATACCGAACAATAGGCTGGTGTGGGTACATTTCATACATAGGCATAATCATAATCATATCATATAAGCATATAGGTCTATAATTTTATCCATAATGTTTTCAGTTAGGCTACTTCTTTCATATAAACAGAAGTGAAGCTCTTATATCTGCTGCAATATCTTTACATTATTTCTCACATTTTATTGCTCATCTTAAAAATACAGATGATTGTTCTCATCAAGTGATATCAAGCTCATAACTTCAGCTATGTTTCATAGCTGTCGTGTATTTGTATTATGGACCTTAAAACCAGATCGAAATGTTAAAAGTTATTGTACTAAAGTCAGGAGTAGCTATGTGTTGCAGACAGACCCAGTCTAGCTGTTGCCGTCTTTGAGTTAAATAAGGGAAATCTTACTGTCTACACATGCTCCACTGTGAAGTGTGATTTACATCTCCTTTGTTAACCTGAGAGACAACAGGTCTGGCCTTTGTCTTCACTCCCAAGCTTCCTGACATGCAGTTGCTAATCAGGTCGGCCATTGATCAAAGGACTTAAGAGCTTTATCTTCGTCTAGGTGGGGGGATTCTCACTGACCCCCACCCAAATGAACCTCCTCTTATTTTAATGTGAAGTACTGTGTTTAAAAGGTGAACTGAAATGTGACTTGTTGTTAGTTAGTGCTGTCCCACTCCCCACGCCGTGAGGGTGGGGAGAGGGCTCCAAATTGTGGGTCTTTGAAATAAAGAGTGATGAGAATCAGAGACTTAAACCACTGAGTTTACTCAGTCAGGGAATCTCAAAAGATTAGAAGTGACAGAACCTCTGGCTTTTTGTTGCATTTGTGGAACAAGATCTTTGCTCTCTGATTTTGGGTGTTATCTTCTCTATTGTCTGACTCTATAGTCTACGGCCTCAGAAGGTGAACACATGGTACCAAGCTAGGCTGATGCTGTTTGGGTCAGATGCAGTGCAATTTAATTCCACTTAGTGTCATCATAGAACCATATTATTGCATTTCTCAAACGCTTTAAACATGGACCCATATTTAGCATTGAGTGACCATGCATACATACATTTTTATGTCTTTTTTTGTGTCTGTTACACTTATTGTCACCTTTTAAATGCAGTTAATTTGAGAAAAAAAAAGAACATTCGAACATTTGAGCATGTTTCATTGAAACGACTCTTCATCTGCCTTATACCGGCAAATTCTCTCTATTCTCTACGTTTTTTCATTTGTTTAGAACAGTGGTTCTCAAAAATCTTGCTCAACCCACCTTGACCCACCTTAATGTTTATAACAGCCAGTGAAGAAGGCTGGTCCAGAGGAAAATGTGCAAGAGGTCTATGTTGGTCTCCTCAGACGCCATGTGCAGCGAGGTACGCCCACTTTTAAGATCCTGTACAACATGACACACCGACGTCAGAGGTCAATGTTGCCGAGATACAGCCTTTTTCAGCAATGAGTTAAACAAGAAGTGAATGGAGCAGCAAATCTTCAAATGATGATATCTTGGGTTCTGAGCGTTTAAAAAAATTGGCACGTTGCGCCATTGCGGTAAAACACGTCAATGGCACTCAATGAGTTAAAGGACAAGTCCGGACTAAATAACATATAGGCTCATGCTCCTACTTATATTGATCCCAAATGACTGGCCAATATCTAAACAGATATTATGCTGTTATTTGTTTTGCCATGTCCCGGAAAAGAAGCGCTGTGATTGGCCAGTACAGTCACTTCGATTGGCAGTTGTGTCGACGCTCACCCCAAAACATGATTTACGAGACTGTGTGGCTTTACTCACTACTTAAATGAATAATTAAGTTATTCACTTTCACAGAACTTTGTTGTGTCATGGGCAATGTCTGTGTGCCTTTGTGTGAAAATGTATTCTAAAACTAACACATTATTTTAGATTCTTGGATGACATTTTTGGGATTTGGGAACACTCCAAGGAGGGATTTGAAGACTTTATTAAAGTCCTAAATACACATCACTGATCCATCACCATAACATTTGTGACAGACCCAGAAAAAATTAAAATAGATTTTCTGGATGTGACCGTCTTCAAAGGACCACTGTTTAAGAAACACAGTTAACACAGTTAAGATGATTAGATATTCTCAGACTCTACCCCGCAGAGTTCATATGACAATGCAATAGTTCACTGTCTTTGTAAATGTAATGCATGTATGTGTTATGAATAATGATCATTCATTGTTATATGCAATTGGGGCTATAGGGTTAGCTGTATTTCCATGGTTTTATTATTTTAATCTGACATATTCCGCATTGTCATTCTGTGTTTCAATAAACATGCTTAATTCTATTTTCCATGCAGTGGGAGGACAGTTTTCATTACTGTCCTGTTTGTTTTGTTGGTGTAGCCAGGGTTTGTCTGTGTGTTTTTTTATTTTGTTTATTTATTGTACATATAAAGGTTGAAAAATTAACCACTTGCCGTTATAATTGACCCACTCAACATCAGTTGGCTGCCAGCTCCCATTGAGGGGAGCGTCCCCAGAAGTATGCAGTGTTGTTGTGGAACTGTCAAGGCGTTTTTCTAGTAGGACCCAAATGCACGGAAGTCAGGGCGGTTTCTCACTGGATCCGTTTGAATCGAAGCGTTCCCGAGTACGCTTGGCTGGCCAGCATTCACACTGCCCAAGATCCAATCGCACCAAAGAACACTTGCATGTATACCCCCGATCCTATAGGTGGCGGCATGCACATAGTGTTTCTTCTGTGGACACAGACGTCATCAACTATGCAACAATGTTTGTGGTCGTCACGCAGAAATATAGGGTTGCGGCTGGAGAGCTATGCTGGGGAGGGGAGGCGATCTATGTAAGTGCACGGTCTTTGGGGAGCCTCGCCCCGAAGCGGGGAGAACGCACTGAGCGCTCAACACAGTGAGCGCACAGAAGTCAAGCCACAGACTTCTGTGTTGTTGACGGACAACGGATGTACGCTTATGAGAAACAACACAAATAAAACCTGGTGAAACACTTGTGTGCATTAGCGCAAGATGAGGATACAGGAAACATTCAGTCTAAATGTCCAATTTGCTAACCTTCACAACTACTAATACTTTTGTATTTGAAACTTTAAATTTCTCTAAATATTATAAACTTTCACGACAGCTTAAGTACAAAAATATATCATTTATGAAAAGGCAACTATAGTAGCCTATACAGTGAAGTCCGACTGAATGACTGAAACCTTGTATTGTGAATTGTACTTCCATGTACTGTTTCTCATGTCTCATGTCTAAATAAAGTACATCAATCCAACGTCTTTTCTTTTTTGACTCTCTTGGTGTGGGGATTATCTGGCACATGTATGTATCTGTTATGAAAGAGAAATTGCATCATGAGTGAAACGACTATAGTCCTTGGGAAACCATAAACCTACGTAGGCCTACATCTAAATGAGTTACCATATTTACTTACAAATTTCAAATTACAAAGCCTTATAAGCTATATATTTCTGGGATGCATAGTAGCTGAAACTCCACAAGATACCCACAAGATATACTATATGCGCTGCTCGCGCACCTGAAATGCGCGATGGAGACCCGCCAATGTTTCATGACTGATAGACATGAAAGAAGGCCCTTCACAGCTAATAGAGAATTTTAAATTTTAAGAATCGGTTCAGAATTGAATGAGTAAAATTGTTAGAAAGGCTCCCATAATATAAGTTGATTATTATTTCAATTGTTATGTTCCACCTTAAGAGTAATATGCACCAGCCCACCTTAACACACTCTAATGTGTGAGGGGGCCGTGATTTTGCCATAACTTCTTTTATTTTTTTTAAATATATATTTTTAATGTTTATTTTATTTGAAAGTGGAGTATCCCTTTAAGTGCGCAATGCATTCTGGGGCGTTTTCATTCATTCAGTAGCACCGGCTAGAAGAGCAGTGTTTTTGTTGGCTGTTTTTGTCGAGTTTATATACCGTCACCTATTCCAAATAGCGGGCCACTTCCGTCTAATGGTACGCTTGCTTTCACATTGCAGCGTACCGTACCCGAAAACGCATGATCCGGATCCGAAACTGCCTCCGGAGGTGGTTTCGGGAACGGAACGGTTACCCGTTTCGCGGGTCGATTCGCTACATTCACACTAGCCAAGCGGTCTGGAGTGCGCACCCGGGACCTGAGTGTGAAACGGCTATCAGAAACTTGAAGTGGTAGACAGAGTTTAATTGACAACAGCAAACATGAACAGACTGGAAACTCAGGATACAAACACAATAATCCAACAAAGCAACACGCCCAAACACAGGGCTTAAATACACACGAGGATAACAGGACACAGGTGAACTCAACAGACAATTAACACAGGGATTGGCTGGGGCAAACAGGACACAGGTGATAAACATGAACCATAAATCAGGGAAGGTGAGACAAGACAGGTAACAACCACAATGGAAGACAGGAAACAAGAGCATACTTCAAAATAAGATTCAGGAACACACTTTCAAAACAACACAAGCAATGCAGATCCTGACATTACCCCCCCTCAAAGGGACGGCTACCAGACGTCCCACAAAAACAACAAACAGGAGGGGGTCCGGCGGAGGGACTGGGGCACTGCACCGGGGAACAGGACTGAACTGGCAGGGACAGGGCAGGACAGAGCAAACAGAAGAAGCGCACAGGACTCTTACAGGGCAGGGCAAGAACAGGACGACAGAGCAAAACTGGCTCGGGGCAGGGTGGTTAAGGACTGGGGAAACTGACCAAGTACGAGGAGAAGGACTGAGGACACCGGCAGGGAAAAGGTGACAGAACGGGCAGAAAAGAGACAAGACAGAGAACAGGAAACAAGCACACAGGCATACAAGAAGACACACACAAGGACAAGCACAATAAACCAGACAAAGAGACAGAACACAGCCAACAGACATCACACAGACTAGCCAACAGGCAGACTGCTAGCTGTAATGCTGATAAACTGGATAGAGAACAAGGAAACACTGACAAACAGATAGAGAAAAAACAAGAAATAGACAGAGGAGCAGACAGACATGAGTAGACCGAGACTACACACAACCAACGAGACTGACTGAGACCGACAGAAGAACGAACAATCATACCAACAGAATCACACAGAAAGGCAGGTCGGCAGACACACAGACAGACATGCAGAAAGGCACATAGATACACACATAGGCACACGTTGAGACTGACCAAGTGACAAACAAATCAATTGACAGACAGACAGGCATGTGGAAAAACAAGTGGACTGACACAAAAACAAGTCAGAGGGAAGACTGAAGGACTGGGGAGTAAACAGACGGACAAAAAGACTTGCAGACAAACTAGCAGACAAGCAGAGAGGGAGACAGGCAGACAAACAGAAAGGGAGAGCGGCTAACGGGCTGGTTGGCAGACCAAGCGAACCCTTCACCAAAGGGCAGGACATTCCAGAGCGGAGCAGAGGGGGCCGGGGAGAGAGAGTAGCCTGGGGAAACTGAGGGACAGAGACCTGGGGAACAAAGGGGCTGACATTCGGAGAAACAGGGGTGCAAGGCTGAAAAACTGGGGGGACAGAACAGGGGTCAGGTGGCTTAACAGCCATCCCGGGGTCCGGCGACTGGAGTGCAAGCCCAGAACTCGGCAACTGAAGTGCCGGCCCGGGGTCCAATTGCTGGAGTGCAGGCCCGGGGTCCAACTACTGGAGTGCAGACCCAAGACCCGACGACTTGGGTATGGGACCAGGGTCCAATGGCTGGAGTGCTGAGTTGGGTTCAGCAGTGACAACCAGTGGCAGTTCAGAAAGTTCAACGGGGGTGTCAGTGGGGGAAACGGACAAGGGTCCCGGCAGACTGTCAGTAGGGACAGCCGACAGGACATCTGCTCGGGCTTCGGCATTGTCCACTGACAAAGTCTCTGGCAGGGCGTCGGTGGGGGCAGCCGACGGGGGTTCAGGCGAGACGTCGGCGAGGCCAACCCACAAGGAAACAGGTGGGACACAGGCGGGGGCAGCCGGCGAGTACACAGGCGGGACACAGGCGGGGACAGACAACGAGGACACAGGCTGGACACAGGCGGGGACAGACAACGAGGACACAGGCTGGACACAGGCGGGGACAGACAACGAGGACACAGACAGGACACAGGTGGGGACAGACAATGAGGACTCAGACAGGACGCAGGTGGGGACAGCCAATATTGCCAGATACGAGGTATCTGGCAAGACAGGCAGGGTGTTGGCGGGAACAGCCAACAAGATCACAGGCAAGACTGGGGGTGGAGAAACTGTAGCGCTGGGCAGCAGTGGAGCCTTGTGAACGATGGGTAGAGAGACACACTGGACACTGGGCAGCAAGGACTCCAAGGCGCTGGGCAGCGGGGAGTGTTGGGGGTGTCGGGAACCATGGCGATCACGGCCCCTTCTGGAGGACCCACGGATTCCCCTGAACACGACCAAACGAGACCCCTCAAATGGGTCTTGGGCTGGAGTCGGCTCAGGACAGACAGGTGCGGAGTCAGGACAGACAGGATATGGGAACATCATGGAACAGGCAGGTGTAGGGACAGCCAACGAGGGTTCATCAGTGCTAAGCAGCAGAGTGTCAGCAGCACTGGGCAGCAAGGGCTCTGTGGCGCTGGGCAGCACGGGCTCTGTGATGCTGGGCAGCATGGGCTCTGTGGCGCTGGGCAGCAAGGGCTCTGTGGCGCTGGGCAGCACGGCCTCTGTGGTGCTGGGCAGCACGGGCTCTGTGGTGCTGGGCAGCACGGCCTCTGTGGTGCTGGGCAGCACGGGCTCTGTGGTGCTGGGCAGCACGGGCTCTGTGGTGCTGGGCACCTGCTGTGAAAGAGTAGTAACAGGAGCAAAACTCCCTTTTCTCCTCCCACACATCAATAGCCCAGGACAGGGCCTCTCCTGTGAGCAAGTACCTCACATAAGTCAGGCGGGAATGTTCAGTGGAGAAGGCAGGTGCCTGGTCCTCAAAAACTGCCGAACACTGGGCAATGAAAGAGTCACAGGTCTCAGGATCACCTCCATAACGCTCAGGATGAGGAACGTGGGGCCCCTGGGTGGGCATGGCATGGGCAGGAGACGGCAGAGTGCAGGCAAGTGTCAAAGGTGTGTGCACTGACAGACCTGGACCCACTAGGTCCATTAGCAGCTTGCTCCAAACTGCTGGCATCTTGAATGAAACAAAAAACTAAACAAAAACTCTTCCTGCTGGGTCCTATATGGTTGGATTATTATGTCAAGGCGTTTTTCTAGTAGGACCCAAATGCACGGAAGTCAGAAACTTGAAGTGGAAGACAGAGTTTAATTGACAACAGCAAACATGAACAGATTGGAAACTCAGGATACAAACACGATAATCCAACAAAGCAACATGCCCAAACAAAGGGATTAAATACACACGAGGATAACAGGACAGAGGTGAACTCAACAGACAATTAACACAGGGATTGGCTGGGGCAAACAGGACACAGGTGATAAACATGAACCATAAATCACACTTAGCCTGGTAAACCCCTCCCTCCGGATAACTCATTTCCATTTGATATCAGGAGTGAGTCTGGCATGCAGGGCTGTCTGGGCGTTTCTGCGGGGTGTTCATAACATGAACTCTCCAATCAGCGCCCTCGCTCATTGTTCTGTGATTGACAGCCGAGGTAGGCCAATCAGGTGGAACCCGAGTGAACCCGAATGGAGCAGAGTGCAGCCGACAAAAATGGAACAGGCCGGCATTGAAATTCTGTCCACTGTTTTTGGTTTTGGTTTTAAAACTTTAAAATGCTCTCAAACTTATTTTTTGAGGCACCGAATTTACTTTTAAGACATCGTTCGGATATAATTTAGTTGTTTAACTTCATATATGTGGTCAATTAATCATGACAGAGCCTATTTAAAAATACAAATTCAGAGAACCGGCAGGGGCGGGCAGTGACACTCATGTATCCGAATAAAGCGACCTATTTTCGGCATGGCCCTTTCTAAAGTCCCCCAGCTGCGTCACGTTGTCTGGTGGTCGGGGAAACGAACTGCTGATTGGCTGAAGAGGTTGTCAGTCAACGGTATTACTCCCGCCCAGCTCCAGCCCACAGCCAAATTGCCCATATAGGTCTGCAGGCCAGACCAATTCCTGAAATCAAATGCAAATGAGATTTCCGGAAGGGGGGGTTTACCAGGCTACTCCACACTGGGCCTATGGGCCTGACCACAGTTCACCTTGAGGTCCTGCTTGCTCCCTCCGTCTCTCCATTTATCCATGCCTACCTCCATCCATTATTCTTTCCATCCATCCCACTACTATGGTTTTTGCTGCTACTGCTACTAGGCCTACTACTTCTAGTCCTGGTACTACTGTTCCATAATAGCCACTCCAGTCGAAATGACATTGAATGAGGGCTCAAGCGGGAGCGTACTCAAGTTCCCTCAGCCCTATGCTCCCTCAGCCCTATGTTCCCTCAGCCCTATGTTCCCTTAGCCTTATATTCCCCCATCCCAAAATAGACCCTATGTTCCCCCAGCCCTATGTTCCCTCAGCCCTATGTTCCCTCAGATTCATTGGTAAAATGGGGTAATTTCTTGCTCTTGTCTGTCATGAGATATTTTTTAGCAAGATACCTAAAAAAGTGATAGACATATTTTTAACATGGGCCATGGAACTGAATTGTACAAATGGAGTGTGACAATAGACATGGCATGTCACAAAAGGTTACATTTTTTATATCTAAAGAATGTATGGACAGGTTTATACATAAAGGTGCTCTAAGTTATATTTTCTTGCTAAAACAAAATGTTTGTTAAAGGTTAAAACACTATTTTCTGACAATAATCGCTATAGAGTGTTTGTTCAGTAACAGGGGTCTCCCCGTCTCTCCAGCTCTTTAATAAACAGAAAAAACATTTTCAGGTGGGCTACCAATTTCACCCTACCACCCTACCAGGAGAGAGAACCCATTTATCAGCTTAAATTGTATTCTTATTGTTCTTATTGTCTGTGCACAATTGCATATACATAGCATCACAAATAATCTAAAACTTGTTTGAACATTCATGCAGTCATGTAATTATGAGAAAAGTAAAAAGGTTATCTTTTCTGCAAAAGGAAACCTGCCTTGGATCAAGACTGTCATACATTTATTTTAATTGATTATGACAATTGAGTATCTATGACAGCCTTCCTTGGACACTTCCCCAAATAGTGTTCGGAGTTCCGTGTTTAAGGCCCGTACATCTCCATAAATAATATAAAGTGCTCACCTGGTAAGCACTTATATCATTATTATTATATTACCCCTACAGTAACAGAAGGGATGTTCATGTACAATTCACCAGTGAACTAGAAAGGATAACTAAAGTCTATTTACTTTGCTTTATTGGCTGTTAGATTAGGTCAATCATATCAACACTGTTTAATAAATTACTATAAATAAAGTCACTCATACACAGAAAGGTTTGACGAGTTTCCACTGTCAAACATCTATGCCGAGGACACAAACTAACCGGCGCAGTGCTATCTACAGTATACTCATTGTCCCATGATCTATTGAATATATATATATATATATATATATATATATATATATATATATATATATATATATATATATATATATATATATATATATATATATGTATATATATATATATATATATATATATATATATATATATACATACATACATATATATATATATATATATATATATATATATATATATATATATATATATATATATATATACATATATATATATATATATATATATATATATATATATATATATATATATATACATATATATATATATTATTGTCCCCTCCATATTTTTGTCTCTTTTATAAATAAGAACCGGAAATGAATTGGGAAAAAAAGCTCTGTGTCACAGTCTATTCACAGTGTCAATTGAAATGACAACGAACACAGCCATAAAGGAAACGATAAGGAAGCCATAAAGGTATACTTAAGCAATATTACATGAGAGGGTGTGCTTTACCGTCATTATTAGCACGCCTGTGATGCGGTCAGGAACGAGGCGAAGCCGAGTTCCGCCGTGATCACAGAAGTGCTAATAATGTAAGGTAAAGCACACCCTCGAGTGTAATATTGCGATTATACAACAGTTACCAACAAAACACATCCAAATGTATTCATATTGTGGGGCAATTCATAATAAAAAAAAATCGCTTATCCGTTTCCCTGTAAAGAGAAGAGTTTATTTGACTGAGACAAAATAGTCCCTGTAACAGCGCAGCACTCTGAGTCATCGTCTCATCAACACAGCTGATTCCAGTAGGCTATATGCTCCGTCGTACGATCGTGTTACGTGGCCAAAATAACTGATCTACAAGCTCACAACGCGTCAAGATGGCGATGCGTTGTGAACTTGTAGATTGGCTATTTTTGTCGTGCGATACCTTCGTACGATAAAGTATAACATACACTGGACTGTTAACGAAATGGGAGTAATTTTACTTTAACACAGGAGGATATTTATACAGTATGGATGTTACCATTGAAATAAAGCACACTTTTTTCCAGTTATTCCTTTTATTATAGGATTTTAGGCGATTTATTGTGCTCTCTTCTAACCATTGATCAACCGTAAGTCCACCAAATAAGTCAAAATTAACAACATAGTCCATTTTGCGTAGCTGTTTGTTCTCCGGTGGCGGCGGTGGGTACTGTCTGTTTGTTTTCCTATCGTGGGACAGCGTGACGTCACAGCACAGCTGTGCCATATATGGTCTAAGCAGGTGCGGACTGCAGTGTGGAGTGATTTATTAATGTGATTAGGCCCGTGCTATGATGCTGGTTTGAAGCACGGCTAGAAAGCTATTTCAACCAATCAGATTGCTTGGTCGGAACTACCTGTTGTATAATTTAGCCTTAGATAGACACAAACTTTCTGTTTCTAGGAGTGTCTTTATTTATAGTCATTTATTAAACAGCCAATAAAGCAATGTCAATAGACTTTAGTTCTCCTTTCTAGTTCACTGGTCAATTGTACAAGAACATCCCTTCTGTTACTGTAGGGGTTGAAGGTATATCGGTATATCAGTAAAGTTGGATTTTAAAACTATTTTGTTACATAATAAGCATCTACATGTAGCTATTATACTTGTATGTCAAATATGGTCTGAAGAATCAATAGAGAATTCTGGAAATTTGAATCTGGAAAGTATGGAATTTTGAAATGGAAAATGTGTAGGAACCCCGATTATAAGTGTCACTGACGGACGAGATTTCTGACTAATAACATTAATAGTTGATGGGAGTGGGACACTTTTTAAACATTTAAATATTTGGGCTTTCTGTAAGGTATTAACACATTCATTGCCAGGTATTATTTGATTAATTCATCCGCCACTGCCAGCGGTTTTACCTTATTTATTTTTAAAAATAAGCCTGAGGGAACATAGGGTCTAAATTGATATGGGGGAACATAGGGCTGAGGGAATATAGGACTGAGGGAACATAGGGCCCAATTTGGATGTTTTCTTTTTGTTAGAGATTGAGGGAACATAGGGTTGAGGGAACATAGGGCTGAGGGAACATAGGCATGACCCCGCTCAGGGAAAGAGTCCTCATTGCATTCTTATTGATAAAAGAGAAGATCCTGCCCAAAAATCTTGTTCTTTAATTGACTTTGATAAACCTTTGCTGACATTTTTTCACCAGATAGTTTGTTATCCAAAATACAACCCAAATTACCTATAACATGGTCACCAACTGTGACCGTAAAGTGTTACTGAGGTTGACTTATAGACCCCAAAAGAATGGATTCAGTGTTTTCCTGATTCAGTGTTTGTTATCAGAGAGCCAAGTGTGGGTGGATATTGTTGAACTCAGAGCTGAGGGCTTTTTCAACATGCAATTTATTATTGTCCGAGACTAGGAGCGCTGAGTCATCCGCAAACAGAAACAAACTGCAATTACTGTAAATGCTGATTTCATGCAGTTAATGCAATGTTTTAATTACTGTCTGCGATAGAAGGATGAAACATTTTAATAACTTGATATCAGTTGTTTTAAATCAAGTCCTGATTGATAATGAGTTGATGTAGAGTAGGCCTACTTTCTATTTGATTCATGCTTGGTGGGGGTTTGAGGTACATTTACAGTACAATAAGGCCATAGCTTGTTATCTAAATGATATCATAATGTACACAGAGACAGGCTTTTGTACCAACCAAAGTACACAGATAGCAGAACTATTGGAGCATGTATGCTAGAGCATGTAATGCATGAAAAGCATTTCATATAACTCGAAATGAAATGAATTAAATGTTTTTGGTTATGCACTTGCTCTACCTGCTAATAATAATAAGTGTAATAATAATAATAATAATAATAATATTACAGTATATGTCCCCCTTAACTCGAGAAACGTCTGACAGATTGACAGCAAATTTGGCGTGTGTAATGTTCAAACTTGCTGTAACACTGTAGTGCCCCACATGTGTGCAATTATTAATTTTGGTGTGACTGTTGTCATGGCAGATCCCTGAACAGCATTTGTACCATGTTTGGTGATGATTAGAGCAGTGGTGTGCCTGTGGCCCCCCGGGGGACCCTGATATGGCCCCTGGTGTGACTATTGTCATGGCAGACCCCTGAACAGTGTTTGGCTATTTTCAAATAGCCAAAGTTTAAATAGGGCTGTATGTTTTCTAATATGAATTAAAATATGCAAAGTATACTAGAAATTAAAGTATTCAAATAATTGTAGTGGAGTAAAGAAAAATATAATAATTGCCTAGAAGTGGCCTAGAAGTAAAAGTACTGAAAATTGGAAATACTCCAGTAAAGTAAAAAGTACCCAAACATTCTACCTAATTACAGTACTTGAGTACACGTACTTAGTTACTTTCCACTACTGTTCAGAGCTTATGGTACGTACATTTACAATGACAGTCATTATCTGGATCAGAATCTGCAGAGACATGGTTGTTGTAGCGACCAAAGTACATAATGAAGATTTTTACTAGAGCCACCCCTTATGTAATAGATCTGTCAGCACTGTATTGTCATAATGAAACTGAAAATCATTTGCTTAGCCTATATATTTAGTCTCGCAGGCTGCTGGACTAAGAGACAACTGTCCTGGAAGCTGGATGACAGAGGGAACAGGCACTGATAGTGTTCTACTACTGTATGGTCTCATTCAGGTTGGTGAAAAATATTATTATTCTAGTGCGTTTTCTATTCCTGATTTCATGTGATTACTCTGGTATATCTTGAAATTCATAAAATGTTTTCAAGAATTGTTTCCACACCAAAAAAAATATATGAAAGTATACTACAGAGCAGTGGAAGAAGTTTTTTTTTGCCCATTTAAGGCACACGTAAGGGCAATTCAAAATCTAACGGAACACCTGTATTCATATCCGTGCAAAATAGCCTCTATAACATCTGGGAACCCCCCCAAACAGGGGAGTTCCCAGATGATTAGTTTAATGTGCGATATTCAAACAAAATGTAATGCCTACAACTTCTAGGCATCTGGGTCCCCAGTTCAAACATGATTAATTTTCATCAATAAAAGAGGCTTAAATGAGTAGTTCACCGGGAAAAAAACGTATTTTCTATCAATTACACACCCTATGAAGCCTTCAATTCATGGTTATTGTTTAGTTTTTGTCGCATTCCTGAGCCAATAATTTGATGACTGGCAGAGTCTCCAGTAGAAGACCCAATTGACCTGCAATTGAGTCTCCTACAGCAACAGTAGCTTGGAGACTCCACCGGTCATCAAATTATTGATTGATGGGGCTTCATGGGGTGTGTAATGTAATTGGTAGAAAATAAGTATTTTTTGGGGTGAACTATATATATCACATTAATGATATGTGTTTCAGGTAAAATGTTATGATGTGCTGCATTTCAGCAGGTGAACGGAGAAAATCCAATGGTGTTAATGTAACTCACCTGTTCTATTTTTAATGCCCACCAAACATCATTCATAATTGTATCTGTTCTTGGTGGCTGTGTGTTGCTGGAGTTAAACCCAAGAAAAGAAAAAAGAAAGAAAAAAGGAAAGAAAAAGCAACATTTTCTAAGAAAATTGTTATATATTTATTTAATAGACTGAGAAAAGAGTCAGACTCAACCTGCTCCTGAAACCAAGGTTAGTCCGAGGCTTCAGAATTCAAATTATAGAGCCAAAGAGACAGGGAAATAGTTACATACTGGAGTCTCTTGTTTGTGTAACCAGGACCGGGTTAGGGTTAAACATCAAGCTGTGACAACATCAAACTGTTAAAATCCTAGAATTATTTAGGTTAAGCATTATGTCTGATGTCTATTCTCTGCCGAATGGCACTGAGTTGGCAGCATCAGGCTTTGCACTGCTCTGCACGGGCACTAATAGTTCAGACCACTGATTAGAAAAGACCCATTAACTGACTGAGTTCTGCAGGTGCCACAAAACAGGTGCAGGCCCTTTAGTTTTGTGTGCTTTTTTTGTGGATTGCCAGTATTCCATGAATGTAAATTTTTTGGCTGCAATGCTGTTTTTAAATGTGCTTGCCAGGCTGAACCAAAATGTTGATGGCAACTCACCTCAACTCAAACTTTATTTATATTGCACATTTACAATGACCAAGGTTGAACCAAATCAAGAACAAGTTAAAACGAGCAAACAGAGCAGAAGGAAAATGAACTAAAGCAAAAGAAAATAATTAAAGGAAAACAAACAAGTTAAACAGATTACAACAAGAATAAAACAAAAAACAGCATATCAAAGTGTACCGCATCAAAGTAGGCTATACACAGCAAGGGTAATAATAATAATGAATTGCATTTTTATAGCGTTTTTCCAGTAGGTTTATCAGAAGATTGGGCTAGAGGAGGTTATAGCAATTACCACAAATTTAAACTTTAAGTGTTTGATTTGATTGATTATGTTTGCTTTTCATAGGGTATGAAGCATGTATTGAGATGTTGTGTAAAATAAAAGAAAACAATGTGTCCATGGTTGCATAATGACACACATTTTTGGAAACTTTAAGGAGTGGAAACCATAGGAAGATAACTCACTTCAATCCTACTACTGGTTTACATTGGGGTGGGCCAATCTTTGTGTCTTTTTCACCACCGGCATGACTCGTCTATGTGTGTGTGTGTGTGTGTGTGTGTGTGTATTTTTATTGACTTATTCGTTCATTCATTCAAATAATCTTAACGCTGTGTTTTTTCAACAGGTAAAAGAAGATTAAGGTACACGGCACACCAACATACACGTTGGAAGTGGAACACAAAGCTACACGGAACACAATGGGTGAGTTGTCCTTCTAATAGACTAGTGGTGGTGTATGACAGCAGTTGTAAAATCTTTTCATTATGTCCTTCAATCATTCAGCTCAAATGAAAAACTAATGTGAAATGATGTGACAGTGGCAATTCACTCAAGTTTTAGATGTGTTTGTGTACTTGGTGGTCAATATTGTTAGTTAACTAAAATGCTAAAACATTGCAAAAGCTTAAACAGATAAACCTACAAGGAATTTTAATGGAATGGAACATTTTCACTCTCCCACCTCCATTCCAAACGCCACCTAAAGATGTACTTTGATCACAAACTGCTTGCTTGTGTTCATTCAGCAGCATCAGCTATAATAGTTCATTTATTTTCATATCATTTGTGTCAGCAGCTGGATCTGACGTGCGTATTGTGCTGCTGGGTAAGACCGGCGTGGGCAAGAGTTCCTCTGGGAACACCATCCTGGGCACAGAGGAGTTCGTCGAGAAATCCTCAGCTGTATCAGTGACCAGCCAGTGCAGTAAATTTGAAACCAAAGTGTCAGGAAGAAAGGTGGTGGTGGTCGACACGCCCGGGCTCTTTGACACAAAGCGGACCAACGAGGAGATGAAGGCGGAGATTGTGAGGTGCGTGGAAATGACCGTACCCGGTCCCCACGTCTTCCTGCTGGTGATCAGGCTGGGCGTGAGATTCACTGCAGAGGAACAGATGACCATGAAGTGGATTCAGGAGAACTTCTCCAAGCAGGCTTTGAAGTACGCATTGGTTCTGTTCACTGGTGAAGACGCCATAGACATACCGGTGGAGGATTATATAGAGGAAAGCCCAGAGCTGAATCAGCTAATTAGTGAGTGTGAGGGAAGGTTCCATGCTTTTGACAACAAAAAGAAAGACCGGTTACAGGTGACCCGTCTGCTAACCAAGATTGATAAGATGGTAAAGGCCAATGGTGGACAGCATTACACAGATAAGATGTACTTAGAGGCCCAGAGAAAGATTCAAGAGGAGGAGGAGAGAAAGAGGAGGGAGAAAGAGATGAAACGACAGGAGGAGGAAAGGAAAAGGGAGGAGGAACAGAGGGAGAAAATGGAGGCCATGAAAAAGGAGTTGGAGAAACAAGAGAGACAGAGGCGCGAGGAAGACAGGAAGAGGTTTGAGGAAGAAAACAGAAAGAGGGTTGAGGAGGAGAAAAAGAGGAGAGAGGAGGACAGGAGGGAGTATGAGAGGAGAAGAGAGGAGGACAGGAAAAGGTCTGAAGAACAAGAAAGGAAGAGACGTGAAGAGGAAAGAAAGACTAGAGAGGAGGAGAAGAAGGAGTGGGAGAAGAAACGAGAGGCAGAAAAGAGAGAGGAGGAGAGGAAACGAGAGGCAGATAGGAAGAGATCTGAAGAGAGAGAGGAGAGGAGAAGGGAGGAAGAGAGGAAGAGATACGAGGAACAAGAGAGGAGGAGAAGGGAGGAAGAGAAGAAAAGGCAAGAGGAGAGGGAGAGGGAGGCAAAGAAAAAGAACCCATTCGCTATTTTGGGGAAAGTATTAATGACACCTGTAGCTTTAGTAGGAGGTGCAGCAGTTGGGCTCACTAAAGCAATAGTGGATGTTCCTGTAGGCATGGTCAAAGGTACCGTAGATTACGTAGAGGATCGTGAAAGGAGAGGTGAACTAGAGGGTGCTAATATTCCAGGAGCTCTTGTAGGTGGAGTAGGAGCAAATTTAGCGGGAGGAGTTGTGGAGGTCGCAAAGTCTCCACTAAAAGTCTTCGATGGTGTGACAGATATGGTTGGTGCTCTTTGGAAGTAAATAATCAATCTACTGACCCTAACCACATCGTGGTTTACTAATCAATGTCATTGTGTGAAATTGTATTTTATGTGATGACATGAATCTTTGACACTCTTTAAAATTCATCCTCTGTATCTTTTTCCAATTAAACAAATGTTAATTTTGATATAATCTTACAACATTTTTTTTCTGATTTATAAATATACATGCTCACGATTACATCGTTAGCTTGAAGTAGTGGCTGGTAGTGTGTGACACAATGAAGCCTCCCTCCATGAACAACTAAGTCATTAGAGTAAGCTGCTGCCTCCATTATGGAGCCAAAACCCAATAATTTCATTCTTTTACAATTGTATAATGGGATGTAACATTAATAATCTCTTGGATCTTGTTTGGAGTAGGCTTAATGATTTACAAAGACAGTTAAGGATGCATGTACTTTTTTGATTTGGTTATTAAATTACTTTAAATAAAAGAATTAACAAAAGATCTGTTCTCCTTTATTATATCCATTAGAATAACATTATTGTTATATTGTTATAGCGTGGGGTGGGGGAGTTGCAGCATGAACCCATGTGAACCATGCCACCAATGTGCTTATTAAAAACGATTTTGGGCATTTTTTTCTGTTAAAGTCGCTTGAAAATATTGGTAGTTACGGGTTGTGTTTTTTTTTTATTGGGGCTTGTTTTTAAAGTGTTTCCTAATGTTGTTAAACCAGTGGTTTTCAAACATTTTCATGTCAAGGACCCTCAAATGAATATGTAATTGTCCGCGTATCCCCATCTGAAAATATGTTTTGTCACTTTTTTCCTCAAGAGTTTAAAAAAAAATAGCAGCTCTGCAAGCTCACAACGCGTCGCAATAGCTTCAAACAGCAGCCATATATATTGGAAAGAACTACTTCCTTCACAGGTGATACCAATTATACTAATGAAGGCTCTGTTCCATTTGTAGCACAGTGGTTCTCAAACTTTTTAATATCAAGGACCCCCATAACTCTGAGAGTGTACAAATGGAACCAAATGGACCCCCAAATGGACCATTTTGCACACTCTCAGAGTTACACACCCGTAAGGGGCCATTTGGAACCTCCTCAAGGAATCATGAGGGTCCCTGGACCACACTTTGAGACCCACTGGCGTAGCAGAGTGTTTCCAGTGAGCCAACATGCACAATATCAGCACCCTGACTCTGTTGGACCAGAGTGGAACAGAGCCTTCATTAGTATCATTGGTAACACAGGTGAAGGAAGTAAGGAAGAGGCCCAATTTCTTTCCAATATGGTGGCTGTGCATAGAGCCTATTGGTGGAGGGACCAATTCCCACAGGCAGCTGGCAGCCTCCAGTGATCAACAGACACAGGCAGGTGTCTGCCATTTGGAAATCAACAGCCTCTAATCTCCTCCTCTCACTCCACCTCAGAACACAGATAATACAATGCAAAACACCAAATAATCATACAATGCAAGATAATACCGCTGGCCGTAACAGTAGGTCATTCCACATTTTGGTGGCTGCATAGTAGAATGCAGTTTTACCCATGTTTGAGCCGAACTTTGGGGGGACGAGGTCAGATGATCTCCTTCTTGTGTTATGCCCATGGGCATCACTCACTCTAGAGAAATAGTTTGACACGTATCTGGTCACTGATCCTCTGAGTACCAGACAGACCCATTGGGAGATGTTACAAAGTGAGCTGGGAGAATGTGAGTCCTGGGGGAGAGGCCTACAGTAGTAGCAATCTGACAAGTTTGTTTTCAGACGTCTGCAGTTTTTTTTTTTTTTTTGTGATATTGAGATGTTAGTGAACTGTCCATAGCTGGCCAAAACTGGCCTTTCCAATCCAATCCACTTCATTTATAGAGCACATTTGTGCACATTTGTGTTGTACACTCAGTGACAAAAATATGCTGAAATAAGAACAAAACAATAAACAGGGGGACTGGCCTTTTTAGGTGCAAGCAGTCGAAATGACATTGAATGAGGGCTCAAGCTAGAGTCCTTATTGCATTCTTATTGATAAAAGAGGAGATCCTGCCCAAAAATCTTTGATTGACTTTGATAATCACCTTTGCTACAGTGTTTTCACAGTAAAGTTTGTTATCCAAAGTACAACCCAAATAGGTTACCTCTTCTTTACTATTACATGGTCACCAACTGTGACCTCAAAGTGTTACAGAGGTTGACTTATAGACCCCAAAAGAATGGGTTCAGTGTTTTCCTGGTGTAATGACAGTTTCTTATCAGAGAACCAAGTGTGGGTGGATATTGTTGAACTCAGAGCTGAGGGCTTTTTCAACATGCAATTTATTCTTGTCTGAGACTAGGAGTGCTGAGTCATCCCCGAACAGGAGCAAACTGCAATTACTGTAAATGATTTCATGCAGTTAACGCAATGTTTTAATTACTGCGATAAAAAGATGAAACATTTTAGTAACTTGATATTATTTATTGTATTGATAATGAGTTGATGGCCGTGTACTTTCTATTTGATTCATGCTTGGTGATTGCTTGAGGGTATGAGGTACATTTACAGTACCATAGCTTGTTATCTAAATGATATCGTGTGCACAGACAGGCTGTTGTAGCAACCTAAGTACACAGATAGCAGAACTATTGGAACATTTATGCTAGAGCATGTAATGCATGAAAAGCATGCCATATAACTCTTATCATATTGGGTCAGACGTGTCAAAATGAAACTGAAAATGTTTTTGGTTATGCGCTCACCAGGCTGCTGGATTAAGAGACACTGAATTTTATGCATTAATGTCATATTATGTGTTTCAGGTAGATGTTATTTGTTGCATTTTAGCAAGTGAAGCGACCAAATGCAATGCAGACATAGCTCACCTGTTTTTGTTTTTGTTTTTGTTTTGTTTTTTTATTGCCCACCAAAATTCATAAGTGCAGTTGTTCTTGGTGGCTGTGTTGTTGGACTGGAAATTTTAAGGAACTTTTTATGCAATGTTTAGCCCTAACATTAAAATGGCTTGGCCTTCTCCTTCATTTATTTGTTTGTGTGATTAAAAATATTAATATACCGTATAAGTAGGCCTTGAACAAGGCTTAAAGGTGCACTGACTTACTGGTTGCCATTATTATAGTGTGAGAGAATAGGCCACAAGGGTATTATTAGTTCACCTCGGAAGGGGGACACAATTCTAAAATTACTTGCTGTCATGCTGTGAAGTTGTGGGCCATGTACAGAGCTGAAAATCCTCAAATCTCTGTAGTCTGTCTGTCTGTCTGTCTGTCTGTCTGTCTGTCTGTCTGTCTGTCTGTGTCCCATTTAATGTATTTCATGCCCATAGGAGATCTCCATATCTATCCGTCTGTCTATCCGTTTTATGCCCCTGGAGATCCTTGATGTCATCAATATGATATCATGACATAAAAGAAAGGCTATGCTAATGTTTGTAATAATAGGAATACAGGTGACATTATTATATTTGGCCTAGATTTCAGGCAGTAGCACTGATCAGAGCAATGGTCACCGAGTTATGTCCATTTGAAATGTTAGAAACTGCGGTAACACTGCTGTAGTGCCCCACATGTATATATGATATACACCCGAGGGTGTGTTGTACCGATTGGTTGGACCGGAGGTTGTCCAGAACCGAAAAATCCTCAAATCTCTGTGTGTGTGTGTATGTGTGTGTGTGTGTGTGTGTGTGTGTGTGTGTGTGTGTGTGTGTGTGTGTGTGTGTGTGTGTGTGTGTGTGTGTGTGTGTGTGTGCGTGCGTGCGTGCGTGCGTGCGTGCGTGCGTGCGTGCGTGCGTGCGTGCGTGCGTGCGTGCGTTGCGTTAATATACAATTTCTGAACAATAGTTCGATTCTCGATGAATGGGAGGTGCCTCTCAGGTCAATGTCCGGGCACGTTTCTTCCAGTGTGGGTGTTGACTGACGAGTGGAGTGTTTCGTCAGCCTGTTGATCAAATGTTAACCTTTCTTTGTTATTTTCTGAAAAAGAACTACATTTTGCAATGTTATACACGATTCGCAGAAGTGCTATATCCTGTCTGTTATTTGTTATTCATTTTATGAGATTATTTTTAGGTCATGGTACGATGCTTTTGTATAGTCATAGGGGTTTTCACAGTTTCTGTTCAAACACTGACTGTCGGTACTCAATATCACTTTACTGCCAGGTGCTGGGGCACACAAAGCGTATGCCGCGGTATCTACCGTAGGCACATTGTTCTCTTGTCTAGTTATGTTTACCTTTTCTTATCATGTCTCATCAGTTCCCTGACCACTATATCATTACTGGGTGTTCTTGGTATTTTCCATCTACCCTTGCGAGCTCTGTGACCTCTGTATTATTCCGCAACCCAATGAACCCAATGTCTGTGTATTATTCATTTTTTTAATATATTCTAATGATTCTGATTTTATGTAAAAATAAAACTATATTATACTATTCTACATTTTTTCAACACTGAACACTGAACACTGTCTGTCTGTCTGTCTGTCTGTCTGTCTGTCTGTCTGTCTGTCTGTCTGTCTGTCTGTCTGTCTGTCTGTCTAATGTTAGTAGTAATAGGAATACAGGTGACATTATTATATTTGTCCAGCAGACCACCAGTTGAATATCACTGGAATAGGCATAATATTGAAATGAAAACAAGATTGATCTTTTTCTTCCTAACCCCATTAAACACAGATTGTGTTGGCGTGTCGGCAACAAAATCCTGGAGGCCAGTCTTGACATCAGTATTATGAAGGCATATAGATGACGTCAGGAATCTCCATATACAGTATGGGGATTTGCAGATTTATATATGTACTAGATTTTCAGGCCGCTACGCAGCCTTCAAGTCCAGTCCTATATACAATAGCACTGATCAGAGCAGTGGTCACGAGTTATGGCCATTTGAAATGTTAGAAACTGCTGTAACACTGCTGTAGTGCCCACGGCCCACGTGTGCAATTATTTATTTTGTTGGTGTGACTATATTGTCATGGCAGATCCCTGAACAGCATTTCTGCCACGTTTGGTGATGATTGGAGCCAGTGGACCTGGGTGCCCGTGGCCATACCTGTGCAAACTTGCGTTCGGGAGGTAGGGGCAAAGAAATGCTCAGAGTGGGGGACAAATTGCTTCGGCCATTACAGTCCTTCCCGTAAGACCACCCACCAAGTTTCGAGCCTGGCTGTTTAAAGCCCAGCCAATAGGAACACAGAGGGGGCGGGCTTCAGCAATTACAGTCCCCCCTGGGAGCCCCTCAAGGACTCGGAGGATCGGAGCAACGGTGCTTCTCGCAAGTCCGCATGTAACTTTGTGGCGTCCACCGCCCGCCTACAAGCAATTTTAATATAGGATATTTGGAGAGCCGTCGATCTGTCTCACTTCACACAGGGCACCGCACCCCCTCAGGTCCTCAGTGATACACACGGCTAGTTTGAATGTGATCAGAGGGTGGGCAACTTGATGATGGAGAGGGCCACTACATTTCCACCTTCACTGCAGGGGGCCACATTATGTACCTGCACTCAGTAGTATACTGAGTGTAAACGCCATCACACAAATAGCCTAAAATAGTCACAGATTTAAAATGAAAAGGAAATTGACAATTATTTTTGTATTATTCAGTCTATCATTTTAATTTCATTTCAAATGTATTTAGTAATCCTTATATTAACTCAATGAACTTAAATCAAGTACAATACAATTGAACACAATGGGCTTAATGAAAACGAGTCATGTGAACATGTTTGGAATTGGAACAGCTCAAATCAATCATATATATATCAGTATTCGGATATTGACCTGCAGGCCTCATTAAGTGATGCCAGTTGCTCATATGGAGTATATAACTGTATGTCTTTGCCGGACCCAGGGGGTCTGGCTTACATGAGGCTTTGTACCTGTTTTCTCCATACATGGGCATGGTCACTTTGTCCTTAGGCCCCAGCCATAAAAGTCTGTCCCCCTTTCGTCCATACATGGGCATGTTTTGTACCTGATTTCTCCATACATGGGCAAAGAAATGGTTTTGGTCACTTTGTCCTTAGGCAGCCACAAAAGTCTGTCCCCCTTTTATACATGGGCATGTTTTGTACCTGTTTTCTCCATACATGGGCAAAAAACAGGTTTTGGTCACTTTGTCCTTAGGCCCCAGCCATAAAAGTCTGTCCCCCCTTTCGACATGGGCATAGACACAGGCTGACACGTCATGTGAAGTCTGGGTCTGGCAGAACCAGGTCTCCTGGTCTTGTTTATGAACATTATTTATTTTTAAAATAAAAACATTGTCTGTCTCTGATCTTCAGGTCAAATATAAAATGAATAACAACCCCCCAGCCCATTGAAGATCGCATCTAGGACATGAAATATATCACACATTCATACCCCCTAATCCCCACTAGAAACACTACTGTCATAACCCATTACTTAAGAGCTTCAGGGCCAGTGGTGGGAAAAGTAATACATGTTTTTCTTAAGTAAAATTATTAATACTGCAATGTAGAGACACTCTTACAAGTAAAAGTCCGGTAATCAAAATTGTATTTGAGTATAAGTACAAAAGTATTGGCGTCAAAATATACTTAATGTACCAAAAGTAAAAGTACTCATTATGCAGAATGTCCCGTTTCACAAGGTATCATATGTATGAGATATTTTAATCTTTTGAAAATAGTTTAAATAGGGCTGTATGTTTTGTAATGTTAATTCAAATCTACAAAGTAACTAGAAACTAAAGTTTTAAAATAATTGTAGTGGAGTAAAAAAAAGTACAATATTTGCCTCTGAGATGTAGTGGAGTAGAAGTAAAAGTATTGAAAATTGGAAATACTCCAGTAAAGTAAAAAGTAGCTAAACTTTAAAAAAAATGTACAGTACTTGAGTACATGTACTTCCACCACCACTGTTCAGATCTGTACGTACATTTACAATGACACTCATTATCTTGATCAGAATCTGCAGAGACATGGTTGTTGTAGCGATTAATGTACATAATAAAGATTGTTCTGAACAAAATGATTGGAAAATGTTATACTAGAGCCAACCCTTATGTAATAGATCTGTCAGCACTGTATATTGTCATAATGAAACTGAAAATCATTTGCATCTCCTATATAAGTCTCCAGGCTGCTGGGCTAAGAGACAACTGTCCTGGAAGCTGGGCGACAGAGGCAACAGGCACTGATTGTGTGCTAATGCTGTATGTTCTCATTCAGGTTGGTGAAAAATAGTATTATTCTGGTGTGTTTTTCTATTTTTGCTTTCATGTGTTTACTCTGGTATATCTCGTAATTCATTCAATTGTTTCAAGTAATTTATCCGACTAAAACTAAATGTAATGCCTCAACTCCTACAATTCCAAGTGCTTGTCAGGCTGGGGGGGGGGTCCCTAGTTCAAATATGATTAATTTTGGGGGTTCGTGGCCTGAAAAGTTTGAGAACCCTTGGTCTGTAACATCATGAATCTGAGGAAGATGTAGTTCACATTGAAACGTCAGTCACTCCTCTCCTAGTGCCTTCATCAATTAAACTCAACTCAACTCAACTCAACTCAACTCAACTCAACTCAACTCAACTCAACTCAACTCAACTCAACTCAAACTTTATTTATATAGCACATTTACAAGGACCAAGGTTGAAGCAAAGTGCTGAACAAGAACACGTTAAAAACAAGCAAACAGAGCAGAAGGAAAACAAATGAAAGCCAAATAAAATAATAAAAAAAACAAAAACAAGTTAAACAGATGACAACTAGAATAAAACAAAAAACAGCATATCAAAGTGTACGGCATCAAAGTATACCCAACAAGGGTATATACATGGTCAAGCAGCATTAAAGGCCAGGGACATAAAATGGGTCTTTAATAAAGATTTAAAAACCTCTAAGGACTGAGCAGAGAGAATGTGGGCAAAGGCTCGGTCCCCTCTGGTCTGATGTTCTGGGCACAATCAGGAGCAAGCTGAACTCAAGGGTCTGGATGGGATGTACTGTATGGCTGAATGAGCTTGGCAAGCATTAATTATCATTAATAGAATGACAGGAAGTCGTAACATTTCTGAGGTGATATAAAACAAATGCATTTTATATTGAGACTAATGGAATGCAATAAAACAATGTCTATGAGGTTTATCAAAAGATTGGGCTAAAGGAGGTTATAGCAATTACCACTCGGACACATTTTAGATTTGATTGATTCTGTTTGCTTTTCATAACTATGAAGCATGCATTTGAGATGTTGTGTAAAATAAAACAAACCACGTGTCCTGGTTGCACTCACATTTTTGGAAAGAGAAAGGAGCGGCAACCATAGGAAGATAACTCTTTTCAATCCTACTATTGGTTTACATTGAAAAAAAAGAATGGATAAATCAATAAAAATCACACCCAGTGTGAAGTGAGTGGTGCCTTTGATGAGTTCATTTCATTAAGCTATTAATAGCCTAAGACGGCTTTAAAATAATGTTATGTTGGCAGAAACATCTCTAAAGTATTTTTTACTCATTTTAAGTATTTGTACTCAATGTATTTACTTTTAAATATTTTTAGTTAAATAACTTTTAAGTACTTAAAGTACTTTTACTCAAATTGTACATCGGTCATTTTAGTGTGTGTGTGTGTGTGTGTGTGTGTGTGTGTGTGTGTGTGTGTGTGTGTGTGTGTGTGTGTGTGTGCAGCCTGATCTGATTCCGTGCATAGTCGCCTAGAAACCCCGAAATTCCGTGCATATGTACGGCAAGTCCCACGGTGGGCGTAACCAGTCGCAACCCGGAAAAACCCGGAAGCAGAGCAGTCCCCACAACAAAATTTACGATTCTGTGCCTATCGGTACATAACTCAAACGGCGCTGAGTAGGCACAAGGGAATGTCGCAACGTTCGGGACGGCAACTCGCTCGCTTTAGCTCGCTCGGTGGCCCCTTACGTGGCGACAATTCCCTTGAGAGTGCGCGCCTCCGAAATGGTTTAGTCACAATGGGGGAGATGCGAGGTGGCTATGCACGGAATTTCGGGTTTTCCAGTCTATTCACGGAATTTCAAAAACGTTCAAAGAGAACGTTTCCTCTGGCGATCGGGTTGGTGTGTGTGCGTGCATGTCTTTAAGTAGCGCATGTGTTGCACTGTCTCCTTTTTGTGTTTATTAGTGTAACTGGTTGCATCTTTGTGTTGCAATCAGCTGCAGCTGTTGTTGCCGTGCTCATACATGGACATACATACAGACATACCCACACACTCGTCACTCGAGAAAATGATGTCACGTTTTAGATGTTTCTGTTTTGAGCTTGTAGATCGGCTATTTTTGCTACTTTTGTGTGACAGAATGTCGAACAAAAGTTAAAATACAGAGATAAGAGTCTGCCTGACAGTAGGCAATGTGGCCCTCTGGAGTGAGTGTGGAAATATAGTGAAAGTTGCCCACCACTACATGTTCTATTCCATTTAAATTCTTTGTATGATTTTTTAAACAGAAAAGGAGAGGAAACGAGAGGAGGACTTGAAGAAACTAGAGGAAGAAAAGAGAAAGGAGGAGAGGGAACGAGCGAAGATGCGAGAACAAGAGGAGGCCATGGCGAGAATGAGAGATCGTAGAGAGATGGAGATGAGAGAATGTATGGAGAGGAGAGAATTAGAGAGACGTAGAGAGGAGGAGAGGAAGGAGTGCTTACTCAGCTAATTAGCGAGTGGGAGGGAAGGTACCGCGCGTTTGACAACAGAAAGATAGACAATGTTCCTGTAGGCATGTTCAAAAGCGGCATAGAATACGGAGATAATTGTGACAGGGGTGGTGACATAGAGGGTGCCGATATTCCAGGACTTGTTGTGGAGGTCGCAAAGTCCCCCAAAAAAGTTGGTGCTATTTGGAAGTAAATAATCAATCTACTGACCCTAACATTCTCTGGCTGCACCATACTGTGCAGCCATTTCCCCCCTAATCAATGTCATTGTGTGATATACTTTGAAATTGTATTTTATGTGATGACAGGCACCATTGCATCTTTGACACTCCTATGTTACTTTTTCTGTTAATTTTGATATAATCTTACAACATTTTTTTCTGATGTATAAATCTACATGCTCACGATTGCATCGTTAGCTTGAAGTAGTGGGTATTTTCGGAGTGTGACACAATGAGGCCTCCCTCCATTAACAACTAAGTCATTAGATTAAGCTGCTGCCTCCATTAAGGAGACAAAACCCAATAATTTAACTATTTTACAATTGTATAATGGGATGTAACATTAATAATCTCTTTGATCTTGTTTGTAGTAGGCTTAATGATTTAGAAAGACACTGAAGGATGCATGTACTTTTTAGATTTTGTTATTAAATTGCTTTAAATAAAATAATGAATAAAAGTTCATGTATCTGTTCTCCCTTATTACATCCATTAGAATAACATTATTATAGCGTGGGGTGGGGGAGTTGCAGCATGAACCTATGTGAACCGCATGCCACAAGGACCACTAACAACCAGTGTTGCCATATCTGCTTATTATAAACAGCTTTTTTTCTGTAAATATTGGTACAGTAGTTGTGGGTTGCGTCCAAAATTAATATGTAATTGTCTGCGTAAGTATTGGGTTCCACTTGCTCCTTATGTAAGGGCATTTCTTATTGGTTAGTGGGCAGTACCTCATTGATTAACATCGCAGGTGTCCATGTTAGAGTGGTGCCAGTCTAAATGAGATTTGCCCAAGGTAAGATGTGTTCCTCAGCACACTATATTTTCAACAAGAGTCTGTATGTTTACCATGATACCATGATGAATACTGGTTGTTCTAAACATGCTAAATGTACCTGTTGTGGAAATTCAATAATTCCTCGGTGAGAGAATGAAGTGTTAATACTGAAATATGGTTTCAGTAGATTTATTAAATACAACAGATGACAATAATATAATTCCAATGTAATATAATAATGAGAATAAGAATAAAGAACAGAGAGGGAGAGGGAAAAGGGATGGACGGACATGGAGGAAGGGAAGGTGGACAGGGTCCGGTTGTCTCGGAAGGCAACGGGAGTCTGACACAGATCTGTATGCTGGGGCAGCTTAAATAAAGATTCTACAAGTATACATACACATTGTTAGGATAATTCTGAGGACTGACATTCCTCTGTCTGACCAAAAGATGTGTTCTCAGCACTTGAGTATGGAAGGTCAATTCTGCCTGACTATGAAATGTGCTGCTCAACGCTCAGCGTCCAAGAGCTGCATGGGACACTACCCTGACCAACTATAAACATGTGTTCCATTCTCATCGACTGAGAATGGAAGGCCCACTGCTATATGCCGAGGCCATAGTCACTGCCCTAGCCAACATACTGACGCCTGATACGAGAAACATTCTCCTTGCATTCATAAAACCTTATAACTCGTCGTCTTGCTGTCTAGGTCTGCCGCTTGCCTACAGAGGAATAGCTATTTGACCTTGCTGTGTGAGCCTGCTGCTTGATAAGTGCACTGAGGGTGTACTAAACTCATAAGACATATTATCAGACTAATTTACTTCTCTTGGGACATTACATTCAGACAAATCAGCATACATATATATGTATATACATGTATATAATAATATAACTGAAGCAAGATGAATACTAAATGCATAATCAACTAGAAAAAGTGCTCCTCGGAGCACAGGTCTCCGCCAGGTCAGGTACGTTATTCTGGCCTCCTGGTGGCGCTATAATAGGCCAATGTGAAAAGGGTGCCAACCGTGCCATTTATTCTTGCATTGACACTGCATTCATGATTTGAGGCATTTTGTTCCAAAAATGTGTTTTGCTAAATTAGACCTGCTGGTGGCGCTACAACAGGCCAATGTGAGAAGGGTGGTATTTCTTCCTCGGCCTAGTGGGAATGTACGTGTGAAATTTCACAGAAATCGCAAGCTGTGTGTATACTTTGAGGCTTTTTGTTCAAAACGGACCAATCCTGCAAACTTTGGAAGCCAACCTTAGGCAATGAGGATGGAATATGGGAAATCAGACAGATCCGTGTTGATCACATGACTATAGTGATACTGTGTACCGATTTGCATGACGTTTGGATAAAATTTGTAGGAGTAATATAAAAAAATGGGTTTTGCACAAATTGGCCTCCTGGTGGCGCTATAACAGGCCCATGTGAAAGATTTGGGGCAGAGGTTCTGAATTGGCATCCAGGGAGTGTGTGTGCACAGTTTCGGAGCGATCGGGCCAACGGTGCCGGAGATTAGCTGGTGACAGACGGACACACACACAAACACACACCACGGACACACGGACGGACGGACAGGGGGTAAAACATACTCTCTCGCCATGCCTTTCGGCCTGGCGGAGACAATAATCGATAAATCAATAGCCTAAAGGGAATATAAATTGTATTTCCGTTACAGTACCTACATGAAGTAGTGATGCTTTGTACATGTTTTCAATTAGTCATTTTGACATACCAAACGGTATATTGTTTACAACAAACTGCTGCTATAATTTTGTTGGAGACGTGCTGAGGCATGGGTGTGTTACACCAAAAGAAGTGACTGACCAGAGACTTGTGTACATTCTTACCAGAATAAACTGTCAACAAAGAGAGAAGTGGTCTGGAACTTCATTAATCCACAACACAATGCAGATCAAACGTTACATAGGTCTATAACTTTATCCAGAATGTTTTCAGTTAGTCTACTTTCATATAAACAGAAGTGACGCTCCTATAGGCCTATCTGCTGTAATATCATTACATTATTTCTCACAGTTTATTGCACATCGTACAAATACAGATGATTGTTGCTAGTGATATCAAGTGATATCAAGCTCATAACTTCAGCTATGTTTCATAGCTATTTGTACTTTCATGTACAAATAGCATGTACAGTATATCTATTTAGAAAACAAGTTGTTATCCATGGTTCATACAAAATATTGAACACTTGTGAGTTCAGCGTTTCATTCAATACATTTTGAAGGAAAATATATAGTACAGTATAATGTGTAAAGTGATTAACTTAATCTCAATGCCTCATTACTGTCCCTCCTCGTTGAACTGAAATGACACGTGTTGCACCTTCTAGTGATGCATTTAACTTACCGCAAAGAGTCTCCTACCAGAGAGTTTGCCGGTCATCAAATTATTGGCTTAGGAATGCAAAGAAAAAAGAAATCGACATCAATTCAAGGCTTCATGGGGTGTGTAATTGATAGAAAATAAGTATTTTTGGGGGTGAACTACTCCTTTAATGTTAGGGTTAGGCATAGTGTTTGTGAGGTTAGAGTTAGGGTTAGGCATAGTTTTAGTGAAGTTAAATGTTAGGGTTTAGACGTAATCAAGGCGAAACACCAAGGAAAGAGGTAGGCCTAGTCCCGGTACCAAGGCTGATTCTGTTTGGTTTGGTTCAGATGCAGTACAATTTAAATCCACTTAGTGGCATCATACACCATGTGATTGTATTTCTCAAACGCTTTAAACATGGACCCATATTTAGCATTGAGTGACCATGCATCAATAGACATTGATAATGACATTCCTATTTCTACTTTTCTGTTTTTATTTTCAACAAGATGTGTATGCATATTACAGTTATTGTCACCTTTTAAGTGCAGTTAATGTTGACAATTGCAGCTCACCAACATCATACAGTAAATGTATTGTGATTATTTTAAGCAATCACAGAGTATTTCTCACAAGCAATAGCATGTTTTACTGCTATTAAACATTTCAATAACCTAGACATTCATACCTTACACCATGAATTCCTTAAACAATACATCATATCAAAAGTCAACTTCTACTTTTAGCATCAAACAGAGACAAAATAGGCTACTGAATCCACACCCAACTGTAAAAAAGGTTTAGCATGTCAAATGTGAAAGTGGCCTTTGTAACTGTCTTATGAATGCTGAACAAGTGTTGTTCTTTGGCATTGTTCATCTCAACAATGCAATACGTTTGGGGGGGATGGATAGATAGATAGATAGAATTTATAGTCTTAAGAAAATGATTGCATCATCTGAAAGAAGAGAACAAGAATATATTACAGTTGTATAGAGAAGACTTTAAATCACTGGGGTCAGTGCTACCGATGATGAATAATGCTGGTATTCATACAGTATACCTACATGTTATACCTTTAACAGGTAACCAGAGAATACGCGCCGCAGTGTGTCTGTTTCCTCCTCATTGCCCTGTGCATTGAGGCCCTCCACACTGGGCCTATGGGCCTGACCACAGTTCACCTTGAGGTCCTGCTTGCTCCCTCCGTCTCTCCATTTATCCATGCCTACCTCCACCCATTATTCGTTCCATCCATCCCACTACTACGGCTTTTGCTGCTACTGCTACTAGGCCTGCTACTTCTAGTCCTGATACTGCTGATACTGCTACAACCACTCCTACTGCTGCTAGTGCTTCTATTACTGCTACTGTTTTACTACAACAACTATAATAATAATGATAATAATAATAATAATAATTATTATTATTATTACATTAAATAGTAATATTCATACTATTATGATATTTTAAGTTAAATATAACGTCCATTAATCATTATATGCAGTGTTATTTATTGACGAATTTGACTCGGAGAGAGAGAGAGAGAGAGAGAGAGAGAGAGCATGTGTACAATCCCGTGCTCCAGCAGATCAGGCCATTTCTAAGAAATGACCCCCTGACACAAATGAAAGTGAAAGTATGCAACTATCTGCCTTCTGTTACTATGAGACCAATGTTATCTGTGGGAGTGGGAGTGGTGGACAAAGTAAACACTTAGGCCACGTGTCCACCAAGATGTTTTTTCCTGAGAACAGAGCACGTTTTTAATTGTTTATATTTGGGAGCGCCGCGTTTTCAGCCGGGACAAAAAGCCTCAGTGGACACGGTGCCTTAGGTGTGTGTTATATGTCAATGTCCCAACTTGGTTCTGTTTCCTCCTCATTGCCCTGTGCATTGAGGCCTTCCACACTGGGTCTAAGGGTCTGACCAGTGACCACAGTTCACCTTGAGGTCCTGCTTGCTCCCTCCGTCTCTGCATTTATCCATGCCTACCTCTATCCATTATTCTTTCAATCCATCCCCCCCTGGCTTTTGCTGCTACTGCTACTATGCCTACTACTTCTAGTCCTGCTACTACTGCTGTTGCACTACAACCACTCCTACTGCTGCTAGTGCTATTACTGCTACTAGGCTACTGTATTGTTAATTATTCTACAGCTGCTGATTCTCCTACCACTTCTAATGCTACTATGTGCAACTGCTGCCTTAACTCTGAGGAAGATGTAATTCACATGGAAACGTCAGTCACTCTTGTCCTACCACCTTACTAATACAAGACGAGTAAATGTCCGAGCTGCTCCAGTATCTCCTTTAGATTCTTAAAGAGGTGGTGCCGTGGTTTTGCACTTTTTGTATACTTTTTTGAAAAAAATCTTCCTCCTAGTATAACCATAATACCTGATGATTATGTTTTAGGGAGGGAAAAAATCACTGAAAATCACGGCACCCCGTCTTTAAACATTTGAGTGTGATGAGGAACTTTTACATTAAAAGTGATTTGCAGGCACAATCGCACCGAGTGAAGTAGCTGCCATGCCCACGTTGCTTTCAACATCCTTTAAAATGTGTGTGTGTGTGCGTGTGTGTGCGTGTGTGTGCGTGCGTGCGTGCGTGCGTGTGTGTGTGTGTGTGTGTGTGTACTATACATTATGGTCATGAACAAATACCTGAAACCATGTCCCACATCTTAAATGGTTGCCATGTATACAAGGGCCCCTACAGAAGTAGGCATGACAGAATAGTTGACTTGATATTACCACTGTGAAGCCGAACATGTTTAGCTTGTGTAATGACGATTCTGTGTTCTCTAAACATTACAGCTAAGACCCCTGATCTCATTGTTGTTGGAAACCATAGGGAGGTGTTCATTCTCGAGGTCGGCTGTAGTTTTATTTTCAGCCGACCTCGCCAACCAAAGTGCTAAAATATCATAAGCTAGAGCAGACCATCTCTCGGCTATAGACTACAGAAGTAAACTTTTAATTTTCTATCTTTGGTAGCCATGTGTACAAGTTGGTTGTGAGGGCCTTCAAATGGCCGGCCTCTCCAAAAGGAGGGCCAAAATGTTAGCAAAGTAGGCTACTGCTCAGTATCAGCTATAGGAAGCCGCTCAATTTGGAGGACGCGTTGTTTCCTTTATCCATGATTTATGTCTCCTGTGTCTGACAAGCATGTCAACTATATGGTATTATGTAACAATGTTCTGCCGTCTAGGCACTTAAAACTAAGGGTTACTTCCGTAACCCCGGTTTTGTAAATTGCGAACGAGGTGTTCACATATGGGAAACAGCGCCCTCTGGCGATGTACAGAAGCTTCACATTCACTCCCTCAGGGCCAAACCCTTTTTGGCCCGATGGGTCTTCCGTCGCTTTCCGGTAGCCCTCTTACCCGAGGGCACAAAAGGAGACCGGAACGCGGAAGTCATTCTCTTGATACACCAGCTTCCTTCTGCCTACGGTGAAGCAAAAAGAAGGGTGTTTTTGTGAACACCTCGTTCGCAATTTACAAAACCGGGGTTACGGAAGTAACCCTTAGTTTTGCTACATTGCTCTCTCGGTGTTCACATATGGGAGATATAAACCCCCGGAATGTATCTACAAATCGAGATACCACAATACCTGCCCCAGTACCGGGCGCCAGGGGCGTGGCCCTCAGCACCCAGGCGCCATCAGACCCACCGGGTCTGAGGCAAGGATCAGGAAAGTAGGGCCCTGACACACCATTGTCAGCCCTAAGAACTAAAAGACAGGCACAGCCTGTCCATCTTCGTGGAGGGCCCTGACAGACCGAAGTCCGCCTTACTGACCTAAGGCCCGGACGTCGGCCTATGACATACTAGGCACAAGGGCATGAACAGATCCTACATCCGTTCTATGCCCCTACCCACCTTCAGGTGGAAGCCGCACCCCGGACTGCGAGCGCCAAAGAAGACGCCGCCACGTCCAGGCTAGAAAAACAGCGAAAGTCAAGGAGACTACCAACTCGCTGTCATGTAGACGTCCTGAAAAACCCGCCTCTGCAGAGGGCCCAGGACGTCAACACCCCCTAGGAGGCACAAGGGCATGAACCGACCTTACGTCTGTTCCATGCATCTACCCCACCGTCAGGTGGAAACCACGCCCAGGACTGCGTGCGCCATGGAGGGCGCTGCCACGTCCAGGCCAAAGAGAGCAGCGAAAGTCGAGGTAGACGACTAACTTGCTGCCGTGTAGGCGTCCTGAAAACCACACCTCTGCAGAGGGCCCAGGACGTCGACACACCCCTAGTAGAGTGCGCTCTCAGGCCGTCAGGCACTGGGGCTCCGCTACTAGTGTACGCCAGGCGAATAGCATCCAAAATCCACCGGGAAGGCGTTGACTAAGCCACCGCCTTCCCCGTGACCCGGGCCCCAGAGAAGCGAACAACCGGCTGGGTCGGTTCTGGGCCACAGTCCTTCGGACATACACCCTCAGGGCCTTCACTGGCCAGAGACAGTGCAGCCTCCGATCCACCTCCGGGCAACCGGAGGCAGGTGAAAAGCCACCACCTCAGTAGGCTTTAACCACTGCTAGGTAGTCTTGGGGACAAACGCCGGGTTGGGTTTGAAGACAACCCTACCGTCACCTCCAGCGAACCTCATGCACTCTGGGGTCACCGAGAGGGCACGAATATCGCTCACCCGTTCCGCTGTCAACAGCGCAACCAGGAGTACCGTCTTGAACGTGAGGAACTTTGGTTCCTCCGTCTCCAACGGCTCAAAAGGAGGACGAGAGAGTGAGTCGAGCACCAGGACCAAGTCCCAACGCGGCGAACAGGGACCTTGAGACAGGATGTGCACGCAGCGCACTTCATGAACTGGCCCACAAGGGGCTGTTTTACGTGGTTTTCCCCTCGAAGCCAACCGTGGCTCACTGAGATAGCCGCCAGGTACCCTTCGATTGTGGAGAAAACGTTTCCCAGATCATACCTATCCTGTAGGAAGATCAGGACGTCTGCTACCGAAACCTGGAGCGGAACCATGCACAGCCGGGGACCGTCCCAGATACCATTCCTCGCACACGCCCTACTTCGTCCCGTAGAGAGACCTAGTGGAGTGTGCCCTAGCGGCCTAAATAGTATCCGCTAGTAGTGGAAAAACAGTCATTTCAGCAAACGAACGACTTTGTCCACGTTCACGGCAATGAATAGTTCAATTGACTCGTTCACGTTCTCGTTCAGCAGCTCCACTCTCTAGTGTGAAAACGCCCTCGTGGGAGCGTCTTTGTTTTCTACGTCGCACGTACAGCCCAACCTCCCGTCCTATACGCGGGGGGAGGGGATGGGGGCATGCACTATAGTGTGAACGTAACCGTCCCAGAAAAAGAACAAACTCGTTCACATTCACGGCAAGGAACTAGTTAATTTCAGCGAGTCGAACCTGAACGATACCCCACTGGTAGCCACCATTCTAGGAGGAAAACCAGTCGCAGTCAAGTTTTCCCTCCACGGGCCAGACCCACAATTCTATTTCTGCGGGTCTGGGATGAAAGGTTTCGCCCTTCGCCTGCTGTCGCAGATCCCTGCGTAGCGGGAGGGGCCAAGGTTGCTTTTTAGAGGAGGGGAGCTATCCCCGACCTCCGGGAGCCCCGTACCGGAGCCACCAGCAACGCCACCAAGCCTTGGAGTCTGATCCGTTCCGGAGTGGGGTGGATCAGTTCCAGCGGAGGGCACGCATAAGGCAGCCCCCACGACCATTCGTGCGCCGGGGCGTCCAGGTCCAGCGGAGCCCGCTCTCTCATTGAGAGGAACAGCGAGCAATCTGCGTTCTCCTCCGCGGCAACTAGGTCCAGATCTGGTCCGCGACCCTGGTGCGGAAACCAATCTGAATAAAAGTCTCGCCTCTGGACAGAGGATCGGTTCCCCTGTTCAGAAGGCCAAGTACATGAGAGGCGCTGATTGATTCCAAGTGTGCGTCGCACCACAAAATCAAACCTTCGTGCCAGACTGTTCAAGGTAGGAGATCTCGGACCTCCTTGCTTGTTGGTACAGGCCATGGTCGTGGTATTGTCCGTCCTGACCTGAACATTACGTCCACTGATGTGGGGCTCAAAGTGTTTTACCGCCAAAAGGACTGCCATCAACTCCAAGCAGTTAATGTATGCTGTCCTCATGCTGCGGTTCCACAGACCCATGGCCGTCCGGCCCCCGAAGGTGGTGACCCACCCTGTGAGGCTGTCATCGGTGGCGATCATCATTCTTGAGATGATCCTCCCTACCGGGACGCCCTCCGACAGGAAAGAGGCTACTTTCCCTTGTTGGAGGGACTGCATGCATGCCGCGGACACTGTCACACGGCAAAAAACCTGAGGGAGCTCAACCAGAGAGACCGCATCCAGTGCGATACCTATAAGGTAGCGTGATGGGACTGGGTGAGCACACACTTCGTGCACTTCTCGAAGTTCAGTGTGAATCCCGGGGAGGTCAGGTGCGACACCACCAGTCTATGGTGATGACATGCATCCAGAACGCGAGTCCGCACTCAGCAACCAAATGTTCTATGTAGGTTGCGATGCGGACTCCCCTCTGTCTCAGAGGAGCTATCGCTTGAGTGCATTTCATGAACATCCTGGGACTCAAGACATTTCAAACGAGAGGACCAGGTACCTGTACACACGACCCTCGAACTCGAAGCGCAGGATTTACCTGTGCGGCGGGTAGATAGGGATGTGGAGAAGGGCGTCCTTGAGATCTAGTGAGCTCTTAGATCCAAGATAGGACGTAGCCCCCTCCCCTTTCTTCTTGACCAGGAAGTATCTCGAGTAGAAAACGAGCCGGCTTTCTCCTGGTGACACTGTCCTTACGGCGTTCTTGCGTAAAGGGAGGCAGTCTCCTCTCGCAACGTCACCGCCTCTTGACCACTAGCGTGTAACAACAGTGCTCTGTTGGCCATGGGTGGTCTGGTGGAAAAAGCAGTATGTACCGCCAAACAGTTCATTTCAGTGAACGAACGATTTAATTCACGTTCACGGCAATGATTTGTTCAAAAGATTCGTTCAAAGAATCGTTCAAACCGCCAAACAGTTCATTTCAGTGAACGAACGATTTAATTCACGTTCACGGCAATGATTTGTTCAAAAGATTCGTTCAAAGAATCGTTCAAACCGCCAAACAGTTCATTTCAGTGAACGAACAACTTAATTCACGTTCACGGCAATGACCAAAGATTCGTTCAAAGATTCGTTCAAGGATTCGTTCAAACGATTCGTTCAAATGATTCGTTCAAGTTCGGTAGTGCTCCCGGTCCCGGTGGGGCGTAAGGGGCTACTATGTGCATGCAGACGTGTGCACCTGATCCCACTAACATGACTGCACAATGCACAGTCGCAGGAGGAGTTAACCAGTCCGCCTGTCGTGTGTGCGGTGTGCTGGGGGGGCATGAACGAAAACGTGAACGTAACGGTTCCAAAGAGGGAAGAGTGTCCGTTCGTTCACGTCAAGCACTAGTTCTTGTGAAAGGATCGATCATAACCGACACATCATTATACTGTCCACTCGTGTGTGACAACAAGGCCCTGTTGGACATGGGTGGTTTTGTGGAAACTGCGGCCTGTACCCCTGTGCTCTCATATGAAGCACCCAGGGGTCGGCGTTGCATTCTTTGCATCGCTTGATGCGGAGTAACAAAAGATTTGGAGGGGTTGTTATTAATGTCGGGCGTACGCGAGCCGCCATCCTGGCTGTACTCGTTGGCCCGGCAACCATGTTTGGCTTTTTCCTGGTAACACTTCCCTTACGGCATTCTTGCGTAATAGAGAGGAGATCTCCTCTCGTAACGTCACCGCCGTTTGACCACTCGCTTGTGACAACAGTACTTCGTTGGACATGGGTGGTTTTGGTGGAAAATTGCAGTCTGTAACCCTTTGCTATCGTACGAAGCACCCAGGGGTTGGGGTTGCATTTTTTCCATTGCTCGATGTGCAATGACAACGGATTTGGGGGGGTTGTTATTGTATTCGAGCGTACATCAGCCGCCATCTTGGCGCCACTCGTTGGCCTGACAACCGTGTTTGGTGTTACTTCCGGGCCCATGTACGCGGCCATTTTGGAAATACTGGCCACGCACGTGGGCGCCGCCATTGTTGCCGGCAACACGTGTCTGCGAGCAGCAGCGGCCATCTTTATTGGCAACACGTGTTGTGCAGTGGGGGCGGCCATTTTGGCTACCCCCACCTTCCTTACAACAATTTGGCTTATATTTACCTTGTGACTTTCTTTCATGGACCAAGGAAAATTTTGGCGTGACCCTTGTAGGAAATGACGGTTTTGGCCCGCCATAACGCCTTTTCTCTGTCCAACGACCACCATGGACCCCCCGTGGGGGGTCCGTAGTGGTCGTTGGCTCATTTTGGGTACTTTTGGTTGCAATCTTCTTGGTTGTTTACAAGCATTTTTTGTCATATAAGCAACATTCGCAACATAAGCAGGGGACACAATCACATTCAACAGTGCATACACATTCACGTAATTCTCTACAAAGACATGTGTATTCAACTGTGCACGCATACTCACGTAATTCTCTACAATGACATGTGATTGCGACGGCAGGGCTTTTGGTTGCAATTCTTTTTTGTTTTTTGTTTTTTATTGCACAAGCACTGTATTGTCATATAAGAGACATTTGCAACAGAAGCAGGGGACACAAGTGCATGCACATTCACGTAATCCTGTACTATGAATTGTGTGTCTGTGTCTTGTAACTCGGGGCTAGTAGCGCAGTTTTCTGTCGCCGCTAGCTCCGGTTTGGTGGGGTTTGGAAGGCGTCGCTGTCCCTCTGGTCAAGCTGCTCGCCTCTGGTCGGTAGCGGGTGGGGCGGAGGAAGACTGGGAAAAGCAAGCTGGACCTACCTGCCGGGTCTGTGGTGAACCACCGTGCCCTTCCGTGGGTGACGCACAAACCGAGTACTCTACCAGCCCATTCTGTGGAGTATTTGTCGAGAAAGATCTCCTGTGTGAGGCGTCGCATCTCAGCTAGCGCTGGTATAGCGGCGTCTCCGGTCTCGAGTTGCTTTTTTAAATTTACACAGACACTTACTTTGTCATGGAAAAACATTTCGAGCCACACAAACAAAGGGAACACATAGGCATGCACATTCGGCCAGATCTGTACGCTGATGTGTGTGTCCACGATGGCGCGTGCGTCATGGTAGACTGTGTGTCCCACTCATCCAGGGGCTGTGAGCAGGAACGGGTGTCGCGTCCCCACCGGGGGGGAGGGGAGATCCAAGCTGGCTCCCCGGTCGTGGCGATCGGCGGTAGTGTTAAGCTCTCGTCGAGTCATCGTAGAGGACGTAGGTGGCTAGGCTAGGCTAGACTAGGCCAAGGCCACTGAGCTAGCTAGAGGCCAGGCTAAGCTAAAGGCTGTATTAGCTAGGCCAAGTTAACTAGTCTGGTTAGTTTAACGTCCGTAGAATGCTGTGTTTTCCTCGTCCGGAAAAGCACGGCGGGGATAGGAGGGAGAGAAGGAGGTCCGGGGAACTCTCAATGGACTGAGAATCCTACCCGTCGCTTCAGAGTTAGTAGAACCCGCAGACCTCGATCTTGTAGAAAGGTGAGAAGCTCCTTCATCGTAGGCAGAAGGAAGCCAAGAGAATGACTTCCGCGTTCCGGTCTCCTTTTGTGCCCTCGGGTAAGAGGGCTACCGGAAAGCGACGGAAGACCCATCGGGCCAAAAAGGATTTGGCCCTGAGGGAGTGAATGTGAAGCTTCTGTACATCGCCAGAGGGCGCTGTTTCCCATATGTGAACACCGAGAGAGCAATGTAGCAAAACTGTCTGTTTTCCTATTGTCTGACTGCATTGTTTATGTCCTTTGTACAAGACGTTCTTGTACTTCTGTTTATGTGGACATACATATATTTCATGTGTGTGTGTGTGTGTGTGTGTGTGTGTGTGTGTGTGTGTGTGTGTGTGTGTGTGTGTGTGTGTGTGTGTGTGTGTGTGTGTGTGTGTGTGTGTGTGTATGTGTGTGTGTTTGTGTGTGTGTTCCAGTAGATCAGGCCATTTACAAGAAAAGACCACCCGACACAACTGAAAGTGAAAGTATATGAAAGCTTGCTTATACAGCGTGGCAGGCTGTTGGACTAAGAGTCAAATGTCCTGGAAGCTGGACGACAGAAGGACTAATAGCCTAGCTGTATGGTCTCATTCAGGTTGGTGAAAAATATCATTATTCTGGTGTGCTATTCCTGTTTTCATTACTCTGGTATATCTAGATGCACGATTATGAAATTATGGACGTTATCTGATCTCCGATTATTTGCAGGGTCATGTTGGCCGATACCGATTCCAATACCGATATATTACATTATTATATATTATATATATATTGAATTGCTGAATCTTTTCATTTTACATTTTTGTATTGCTGGTGAAAGTTGATGGTAAGCCCCCCTCCCCACTAACCCTACTGTGATGAAAAATATTTATGGAATAAATACATTGATTTAATATATATATGAAAGACAATTGACTGACTTTTAAGTAACAAACTAAACTATAACATCATATTTGTATGCTATAATAAGCCATCTGCTTATTACAGAATAATTTGAATTGTTGTATAACACAAAACATTTAGTGGGCTAATGTATATGTTATGTGGCATATGAAACTAAGATCATTGAATCTTGTTTGTTATTGGTGTTATTCATTATTGTCTGTTGCCTATATTCGTAGCCTCTATTCTAAACAATGCAGCCTGCCTTAGCTCTCCCAATCACAATTCCCTGGAGCCACCACTGTGTGTGATACACAGACTAAGCTTACCATAAATACA
The DNA here is from genome assembly GCF_963280865.1 of Gymnoscopelus braueri. Taxonomy (NCBI): domain Eukaryota; kingdom Metazoa; phylum Chordata; class Actinopteri; order Myctophiformes; family Myctophidae; genus Gymnoscopelus; species Gymnoscopelus braueri. Next base: position 10,607,907 of record NC_137626.1, read on the forward strand.
ATCATTGTTTAGTTTATCACTGTCTTAATTGGCTTTTTGACTAAATAAGCTTCTCTCTCACCAACACATGCAACAGCCTGCTGTTCTGTGAGATAAAGGCAGCGTGTGTGTGAGGAGGGCTATATATGGTAAGGCAGGGCTGACTCTCTTACAGTAAAGAGACAGAGACAGGCAGACTGCAAGTACAAAAGCCATTGATGGTAATATTATTATTGCATCAGCAATGCAGCGTCATCAATATCGGCGAAAATAATCAGGTTTATTTTTAGATCGGTTTGATACAGATATGGCATTGTTCGGCCAATATTGGCCGATTTTGATACGCTACAGATTATAACTCTTTGTTCATTTGATTTATCTAAAAAAAGAGAGAAAAAGTATTACAGTTGTACAGAGCAGAATTATTTTGTTGTGATGTTTGTGTAAATATATGCATATACGTATGTATGTACCGTACGTGTGCGTGCGTGCGTGCGTGCGTGCGTGCGTGCGTGCGTGCGTGCGTGCGTGCGTGCGTGCGTGTGTGACACACACACACACACACACACACACACGCACACACACACGCACACACACACAGTATATGTATTGATGTATTCATTCATTCATTCAAATCATTTTACCACTGTGTTTCTTCAGGTAAAAGAATACACGCAACATACACAAGGTGGAAAACAAAGGTACACGGTGACGGAACACAATGGGTGAGTTGTTCTTTTTAGATATTTTTTGGTTGGTCAATTTTGATAGTTACTGTAACTAAACAGATAACACTCAAGTTTTTTGTATAGAAAATCATACAAAGAATTTAAAGTGGAATGAAATTCCCATCCATTCCCATCACCACCTAAATATTTGCTTTGAGCACAAACTGCTTGCTTTTCATATTATTTTAGTTGTGTTCATTCAGCAGCAGCAACTATAGTTCATATATCTTTATATCATTTGTGTCAGCAGCTGGATCTGATGTGCGTATTGTGCTTCTGGGCAAGACCGGCGTGGGCAAGAGTGCCTCTGGGAACACCATCCTGGGCACAGAGGAGTTCGTCGAGGAATCCTCACCTGTATCAGTGACCAGCCAGTGCAGGAAATGTGAAACCAAAGTGTCAGGAAGAAAGGTGGTGGTGGTCGACACGCCCGGGCTCTTTGACACATCGCTGACCAATGAGGAGATGAAGGAGGAGATTGTGAAGTGCGTGTACATGACCGTACCCGGTCCCCACGTCTTCCTGCTGGTGATCAGGCTGGGCACAAGGTTCACCCAAGAGGAACAGATGACCATGAAATGGATTCAGAAGAACTTCTCCAAGCAGGCTTTGAAGTACGCATTAGTTTTGTTCACTGGTGAAGACGCCATAGACATACCGGTGGAGGATTATATAGAGAAAAGCCCAGAGCTTAATCAGCTAATTAGTGAGTGTGAGGGAAGGTTCCATGCTTTTGACAACAAAAAGAAAGACCGGTTACAGGTGACCCGTCTGCTAGCCAAGATTGATAAGATGGTAAAGGCCAATGGTGGACAGCATTACACAGATAAGATGTACTTAGAGGCCCAGAGAAAGATTCAAGAGGAGGAGGAGAGAAAGAGGAGGGAGGAAGAGATGAAACGACAGGAGGAGGAAAGGAAAAGACAGGAGGAACAGAGGGAGAAAATGGAGGCCATGAAAAAGGAGTTGGAGAGACAAGAGAAACAGAGGCGTGAGGAAGACAGGAAGAGGTTTGAGGAAGAAAACAGAAAGAGGGTTGAGGAGGAGAGAAAGAGGAGAGAGGAGGACAGGAGGGAGTACGAGAGGAGAAGAGAGGAGGACAGGAAAAGGTCTGAAGAACAAGAAAGGAGGAGACTTGAAGAGGAAAGAAAGAGTAGAGAGAAGGAGAAGAAGGAGTGGGAGAAGAAACAAGAGGAAGAGAGGAAGAGGCTTGTAGAAGAAAACAGACAGAGGCTTGAGGAGGAGAGAAAGAGGAGAGAGGTGGAGGAGAGAAAGAGAAAGGAGGAAGATGTGAAACTACAGGAGGAGGAAAGGAAAAGGCAGGAGGAACAGAGGAAGAAAGAGGAGGCCATGAGAAAGGAGTTGGCGAGACAAGAGAAACAGAGGAGCGAGGAAGAAAACAGACGGAGGCTTGAGGATGAGAGCAGACGTGAAGAGGAAAGAAAGAGTAGAGAGGAGGAGAAGAAGGAGTGGGAGAAGAAACGAGAGGCAGAAAAGAGAGAGGAGAAGAAGGAACGTGAGGAAGAAAAGAGAGAGGAGGAGAGGAAACGAGAGGCAGATAGGAAGAGATCTGAAGAGAGAGAAGAGAGGAGAAGGGAGGAAGAGAAGGAAAGGCAAGAGGAGAGGGAGATCGAGGAGGCAAAGAACAAGTTATTCTGCAAAGAACACCCGTTATTCTGGGAAATGTTTTAATGACACCTGTAGCTTTAGTAGGGGGTGCAGCAGTTGGGCTGGTTAAGGCAGTAGTGGATGTTCCTGTAGGCATGGTCAAAGGTGCCAAAGAATACGTAGAGGATCGTGAAAGGAGAGGTGAAATAGAGGGTACTGATATTCCAGGAGTTATTGTAGGTGTAGCAGGAGCAGAAATAGCGGGAGGAGTTGTGGAGGTCTCCACTAAAAGTCATAGATGGTGTGACAGATATGGTTGGTGCTCTTTGGAAGTAAATAATCAATCTACTGACCCTAACCACATTGTGGTTTTATTGTATTTTATGTGATGACAGGCACCATTGAATCTTTGACACTCTTTAAAATTCATCCTCTGTAACTTTTTCCAATTAAACAAATGTACATTTTGATATAGGGTATAATCTTACAACAGTTTTTTCTGATTTATAAATCTACATGCTCACGATTGCATTGTTAGCTTGAAGTAGTGGCTATTTTCGGAGTGTGACAATGAGGCCTCCCTCCATGAACAACTGTCATTAGAGTAAGCTGCTGCCTCCATTAAGGAGACAAAACCCAATAATTTCACTCTTTTACAATTGTATAATGGGATGTAACATTAATAATCTCTTGGATCTTGTTTGGAGTAGGCTTAATGATTTACAAAGACAGTTAAGGATGCATGTACTTTTTTGATTTTGTTATTAAATTACTTTAAATAAAAGAATTAACAAAAGTTCATGTATCTGTTCTCCTTTATTACATCCATTAGAATAACATTATTGTTATATTGTTATAGCGTGGGGTGGGGGAGTTGCAGCATGAACCCATGTGAACCATGCCACCAAGGACCACTAACAACCAGTGTTGCCATGTCTGCTTATTAAAAACGACTTTGGGCTTTTTCCCCTGTAAAGTCGCTTGTAAATATTGGAAGTTGCGGGTTGCGTTTTTTTTGGGGTTGTTTTTAAAGTGTTTCCTAATGTTGTTAAACCAGTGGTTTTCAAACATTTTCATGTCAAGGACCCCCAAATGAATATGTAATTGTCCGAATGTCCGTGTATCCCCATCTGAAAATATGTTGTGCCAAATTTGTCACTTTTTTCCCCAAGAGTATTTTTTTTTAAATAACAGCTCTACAAGCTTACAACGTGTCGCAATGCGACGCGTTGTGAGCTTGTAGATGGGCTATTTTCAAATAGCCCATATGTATTAATTGTTTGGTATATAGGTTTAAAGTGCTTATGTGCCTTATAGTTGCTTCTTTTGGGCTTGTTTTCATGGAACTGGTTGCTTATTTTTCTCGCACAATCTGGCAACACTGCTAACAACAGTACTTTGGTTGCAGTGTGCCTACACTGACCCACCAATGGACCACTATCAGAGGTCATGGCTCCCTACAGTAGGATGCCCATTTGGTCTTTGGTGGGCCGATGACCACCCACCATTCCTCTGCTAGCTGGGTACAATCATATTCACTATACCAAACAATAGGCTGGTGTGGGTACATTTCATACATAGGCATAATCATAATCATATCACATAAGCATATGTAGGTCTATAACTTTATCCAAAATGTTAGTCTACTTCTCTCATATAAACAGAAAGTGAAGCTCCTGATCTGCTGTAATATCATTACATTATTTCTCACAGTTTATTGTAGGCCTACGTCTTACAAACACAGATGATTGTTGTTGTCAAGTGATATCAAGCTCAGCTATGTTTCATAGCTATTGTACTTTCATGTCATATCTATTTTGAAAACAGTTGTTATCCACGGTTCATACAAAACATTGAACACTTTGTGGGTTCATGCAGCGTTTCATTAAAATTAACATTTTCAAGGAAAACAGATAGGCCTATGTAGTACAGTGTGTGAAGTGAATGGTTGACTTAATCTCAATGTCACATTACTGTCCCTTGTTGAACTGAAAATTACACATAGTGCTCCCTCTAGTGATGCATTGCACTTCCTGCATTTTACCCTATGATTTTGCCTTTGACAGTAAGATAACATTGATCCCCATGGGGACATTTAGGTGTCATAACAGCAACAGCAGTATATGAAACACTGGAGTGATACAGGTAAGAGTAATAGTAGGAATCTACAGGTATCTATTCTGTCATCTGTTATAGAGAAGTTGTCTCTGCACTTAAAGCCTGCAGATTGTCTTTGTCCACTGTTTCTCAACGTCTGGTCCGGGGCCCACCAGGGGCCTTACAGGTCTGTGACTCTTAGAATGCACAAATAGAACCTTTTTTTTTTTTTTTTATCTTTGGGACCCCAATCTACACTTTAAAAGCAATGCTTTTGAACCAATCAATCGAATCAAATTATGTTGGAGCTATTCACTGTTATGTATTATTTATTCACATTTAGATTTGTTGTTTTGTTTTGTAGAATTCGTTTGATTACAACCGAATGCATTATTATTTCAGTTCATTTTGTGTTCCAGCTAAATGCTTTTATTTTGAAGGTATTGGGCAATCGGGGTGCACAGGTGAAAGTATTTAACAGTCATCAGACAGGCACAGAAACAAATTCAGTTTGGCACACAAAGGTGCACATGTTTTTTACCAGTATCAGGGTCAGATCAGAAGCAGAAGATAACATCACAAGCTTTGTTTCCTGTAAAAGCTGAAATGGAATAAAACACTGCAAACATGTTAATTCTGCCTGGACACTGGACTCTTTTCAAACCCTGACTCAGTAAGATTTGCTACCTGGTGCCTCGGTGGCCTTTTTTAATTGCTTTGAGGACAAATCAGGTTCCATTTGTACACTCTCAGAGTTACAGACCCATTAGGGTCCAATTGGACTCCCTGGTGGTCCTAGGACCCGATGCTGAGAACCACTGTGTTAGTCTGCTCTTTGTACACATTGTCCAATCTGTTGACCTTGGCGTTTCACCAAAAACCCTAGAGTCTACATACAGTATACAGACAAGAGATAACAGAGTGAACATCTGGGTGTGCTAGAACCTGACTGGGGATAGCCTTGTGAGAGTGGAAATTGTTGAAATTACCTGTACAATTGTCAGTCTGTGCAAAGACAGACAGACAGACAGTTTGGAACTAGAACAGGTAGCTAAAGTTATTGCTTAACTTAAAAGGTGACTTTAGCATAACAATGCTTTACCAAATACTTACCAAAAATGACTTATTGTCTCCGCCAGGCCGAAAGGCATGGCGAGAGAGTATGTTTTACCCCCTGTCTGTCCGTCCGTCCGTCCGTCCGTCCGTGTGTCCTGTCCGTCTGTTACCACCTAATCTCCGGCACCGTTGGCCCGGCCGCTGCGAAACTGTGCAAACACTGTGCAAACACACTCCCTTTCGTTTCAGATTGGCCTGTTATAGCGCCACCAGGAGGCTAATTTTGTGCAAAACACATTTATTGATACTACTCCTACAGATTTTGTCCAAACATCACACAAACAGTATCTCTATAGTCATGTGATTAACACGGATCTATCCGATTTCCCATATTACATCCTGATTACCTAAGATTGGCTTCCAAAGTTTGCAGGATTGGTCCGTTTTCAAAAAAATGCCTCAAATCATGAACGCAGCTTGCGATTTCCGTGAAATTTCACACGCACATTTCTATTAGGCCGAGGAAGAAATGCCACCCTTTTACCATTGGCCTGTTATAGCGCCACCAGCAGGTCTAATTTTGCAAAACACATTTTTGGAACAAAATGCCTCAAATCATGAATGCAGTGTCCGATTGCAGTGAAAAGCCTAAGAACAAATCGCACCCTTTTCACATTGGCCTATTATAGCGCCACCAGGAGGCCACAATAACCTACCTGACCTGGCGGAGACCTGTGCTCCGAGGAGCACTTTTTCTAGTTTTCTATCAATTACTCACCCCATGAAGCCTTGAATACATTCACATTCCTGATCCAATAATCCAATATTTGCTGACGTGCTGCTGTGGACCGTAGGAGACCAAAGCAAAACTATATAAAATAATAATATAAACTTCAAAACAACTACTTACGCAACTACTCACTGAGAGGCCTACTGATGACCCAGGTTCAAAGAGAATGTTTCAAATATAGTATTGCTCTTGTTAAGATTGGTCTCCTATTAAGTCAAATATTGGATTATTGGCCTAGGAGTCAAGTAATTTTTTGGGTGAAGTATTCCTTTAAGCGTGTAAAATCAGAGGAGTCAAAGCCGTTTCGAGGCTTCTTCCTCTCTGATTTCCTGAGAAGCAGAACCCCAGACTTTTTATGAAACCCACATAGCAGTTTCTCTTCTTGTTGAGGTAGCCTGTAACTCAGAAGTCTGCACATAGGTCTTTAACAGAGAGAGTTTGCTATTCCAGAGAACTATCTACTGTTTGTTCATTTGTTCATTTGTTTTCCTACTACTACTGTACCACAGAAGGCCGTTCAAACTAATTCAACTAATCCCGGATGAGTTGACAGCACATAAAAATGTTGCACAATAGGAAAAAAAAAAATGTCATGACTTGATTTGAGTTGAATGTTTTTCAGCTTGGGGCGTCCCGGGTGCAAAAGCAGCAATAGCTTCAAACAGGAGGAATAAAGAAGTGGAGCATCTCGGATGCCTTTTTTTGACGCTTGGCATCGAAACGTTTGTCAATTTGTACCTATAGCCTCTTGTCAATCACAAAAGGCCTTTAAATCGTCCGAGATGCTCCTGATGTGTCCTGCTCCTGTGATGCACTGGACCTGCAATATGCCTAAACTGTTTGATTAGAGATCATCACCATGCTAGCTTGTGGTGGACATTTTTGGCAAAATTCTATTTTTGCCATGGACATACAAATGAGCGGACAATAATGTTACCAGAAACACATAAAGAGCTACAGTGTATAGCCTTAAGCCGATTCTACAAATGTCTTCTAAATCCCAACAGTTTTCTGAAAAAACATATGTTTCTATATCAGTGGTTCTCAAACTTTTTCATGTCAAGGACCCTAAAAATGATATGTATTTGGCCGCCGACCCCCATCTCAAAATGTTTTGTTCCAGGGACCCCCCAGTAGCAAAGAATAGAGTTAAAAATGTTCCCTTTAAACAATATATATTCAAAGATTTGCAAACATTTTCACGATTTAAAAAAATAGCAGATCTACAAGCTTGTAGCGCGGCACTGTGCCGCGCTATGAGCTTGTATATCTGCTATTTTTGAATAGCCAAAGTGTAAAATAATGCTTTTTAGCTCAAATGAAAAAGTGACACAGATGCGTTCCAGGTCTTAATGGGTTAAATTACCAAATGGTTCCATTTGTGCACTCTCAGAGTTATGGGGGTCGTTGAAGATAAAGCGTTACAGAGTGACTGTCCTAGTGGACTCCTAATGTGCCATAGTGTCATAGTAAATCAGTGTCATACATATTCTGAAGAAAACTGAACTGAACTGATATTCAGAAATTGGGTCTTATAAACATTTGCCACAGACAAGGCCACGTCTTGCCACGGACATGCACATATTGATGATTGACGCGCGGTAGAACTCCCTTTCTGCAACATAGTTTCACTCACATTGATGGCAGTCACAAAAAAAGACCCTAGCTGCCACAACGCGCCCTGAGTGATCAGACCCTAAAAGGAAATGGTGGAGTGAGGTTGTTTCAGCAGGGGGTTTTCACTGTTACAGAATGACTGGAAGCCACACAGTGCTACACAACCCTGAAAGTAGGACGGAAAACTAGGTTAACTTCAAAGTTAATTCATGAGACAGTCAATCGTATGGCTATTGTTTGTTTTTAAGTGTGAATAAACCATACTTGCTTAAGTCGGCTGTCAGCTCCTCTGTTTACTGATTCTGAACCTGTTCCCGTCAGGTACATACAGTATGTATACAGTAAGTGGCATGCACTACTCAGGTAAACAAACCGTAATCCCCTTGGTATAGAGTGTAGTGTATACCTTTTCAGAATCACTCTAGAAATCCACATCTACTGTATCAATACACTGCTACGAAGAACCATATTCTGATGCTGACTCTAGACTCTAGACTTTGAAATCACTCAAAAATAAATGTTAACAAAAATAATGAAATGAATACCTCAGTGTGTATTTCTACGCAGTGTCTACAGTTTGTAGAGTAAAAGCCCCTCAGTCAGAATACAATCATTGAGGTTTAATCTTAATCTTTAATCTTAATTTATAGAGCACAATTATTGCAATAGCCAATATACTTTGTATAAAACAAATAAGAATAAATCAAGTCACACACAAAGGTAGAGCCAATTGAAGATTTTGATCTTCAAATAGTAAAATTAACAAGAAGTTGACATTTTTCTTTGGCTCAATCCCTGGCTCCTCTGGTGTTAGTGTCGAAGTGTCACTGAGCAAGACAATGAATGTTGATGCCTTGCATGGGATTCGTCTGCAGTCGCCAGTCGGTGTGTGTGTGTGTGCGCGTGTGCGCGTGCGTATGTTTGCATTCTTTTTTGTGCCAAAAGACTGATTTTCAGACCTGTTTCACCATGCAATGGGCTACATTTGATAACCAATTTCGTATCAACAGAGAAGATTGAAGATATCTCACCAATATTTGGAGTTACACCGTGGCACGGTAACTACTGTAGTAACTACACAACCCAAAGCTTTGCCAATTTATCATTTTTGCTTTCATGTCTTAATAAAAGTTTCAGCAACCTGTTCTCACGTTGGGGAGGGGCTGAACATTGTATCAAGTCAAATAAGTAGTCAATTATTCAATCCTATGCCAGGTTGGGTTTTGATCAGACTTATGATGCCTGCAGTAAAACACGTTGCTGATGAAGCGCAGGTCAGATTGCAATGGAAGAAGCATTGAGTGACATTCATTAACCATATATTACTATTACTATGCTATCCATTAATTTTAAAGATGATTGTGCAACAAGCAAAGGCACTTTATTTCTATGCCTGACAATTACTTTCTGTTTAAACCACTTTCACCTCACAGATGCTTTTCAGACTTTGATGTTTCGTTGAGTTTGAGGAAGTCAGTGACAGCACACTCCGATGCATACAGTCGATTTGAAGTCGAGTTGAAGATGAACAAGCAGTTTGCAGAGGAAGGTAAAATATTCATGATTTTATCTAGATGCGAATTCATCAAGATCCTTGCAGGGAATATGTTTCATGAGTAGTTTATGTGCTAACTATTAGGCTCCATTGTATACTGTATTATGAATGCATTTCATAACAGCAGTGGTGGAAAAAGTACTCGCAAGTAAAAGTATCAATACAATGTAGAACTACTCTGTTAGTAAAATGAACTTGAGTAAAAGTACAAAAGCATTTGTATCAAAATGTACTTAAAGTACCAAAAGTAGAAAGTACTCATTATGCAGAATGCAAGTTTTCAAATGTATAAAATATATCAAATAGTTTGGAAATCTTTTGGACACAATGCGTCGATGTGACACATTGTGAGCTTGTAGATCGGCTATTTTCAAATGGCCAAAATGTATATAGGGTTGAAGCTTCCATGAGACCAACTAACAGCATGTTGTATGTGTTTGTGCAAAGGTCTCTGCTCTACTATGAGCGTGTCTGTGGAGAGAGAGGAGGGCCCTCCCTCTAAAACCACTCTGTCTAGAGAACACGAGAGTTACACCAATGCAGTGAGGTAAAATGAACATCCCCTTACACCCCTAGTATTTATCTTAGAGTAACATCACTACCTTTGAGAGACACAGCTACTATACATCACAACAGCAATATACTTATAGTGATATCACTACCTTTGATAAACAGCTACTTTACATGACACTAATAGCCACTTATAGTAGTTATAGTTATAGTAATATGATTGCGTTGGATAGACACAACTGCTGTACATGTTGGCAAAATACTCGTGTTGAATCTTAATATTTACACATTGTCACTGTAATGTTATTACTGACTTGTGACTTGTGTTTCAGTTACATTTTCACTTCCTATTGCACACTATGTTTCCTTTTCAAATCATGTGTTGTCAGTATGAATCAGGGTGGTTCTGTACTGGTGTGAGTAGAGTGCTTTGACTGGAAGTGGCTGTGGATTCCATTCCACATGAATTGCATAATTCAGTGGTTTTCAAACTTTGTAGGACCCCCAAATTGATCTGTATTTGCCCGCGTACCCCCATCTGAAAAGATTGTGTGCGCTAGGGACTAGTACAAGATTGATGTTATTAAAATGTTTCAGAGTTTTTGAAATGAGCAGATGTATAACCTCTCTACGTGAGCTTGTACATAGGTTATGTTCAAATAACCGATTTATATAGTTTTAAAGTGATTAAACTGATTTTGATATGATATATTATCACATTTTGCTGGGACCCCACTTAGAGAACCGCTGATTTAGTGTGTAGTGTACTAATCGTCGTGTGTGGCTCGATTGAAACACTGATCAGCATTAACAGCTATGTCCCACTGATAACACATTTGTCTATTATAAACACACATATGTCTCACTAACTTCAACAGAGTTCCTGTTAGGTGGTACTATCCCAACATCACATGTGCAGAAGCAGAGAACCTCTTGTTGACTTGTGGAGTGGGTGGAAGCTTCTTGGTCTGGCCCAGTAAGAGCAAACCTGGGCTCTTTACTTTATCTGTACGGTGAGTGTTGATAATGTCAGTGGTGGGAAAAGTACAACATTTCTTTACTTAAGTAAAAGTATCAATACTGCAATGTAGAAACACTCTGTTACAAGTAAAAGTCTGGTAATCAAAACGTACTTGAATAAAAGCACATTATTGGCATCAAAATATAAGTAAAAGTACTCTATGCAGAATGTCCTGTTTCACATGGTATCATGTGCATAACACGTATTAAAATCATTTGAAAATAGCAGATCTACAAGCTCACAACGCGTCACATCGCAATGCGTTGTGAGCTTGTAGATCGGCTATTTTTAAATGGCCAAAGTCTAAAAAAAGAAAAGAAAAACATTTGTAATTATAATTCAAATCTTTCACAATATGTAATTTATCTAAATGGTTGCTTGTTGTTTACAGGAGTAATGGAGCAGTCACACACATTAAGATCCAGAACACAGGAGAGTACTATCTTCTTGATCTTGATGATGATGATGATGGGAAGGAGTTTGCCTCACTGTCTGAACTGGTCGAGCATTATATCGACCATCATGGGCAACTTAAAAAGAAAAATGGAGATGTTATCGAGCTCAAATATCCACTAAATTGTGCAGACCCTCTATAATTTTGGTTGCTATCCTTGAATATACGATTGGGAATAGTTTGGATTGCTGGATTATTGGAGCCTCTCTGGAGATGTTTCTCATTTAGCATGGTGCCATGATTTATCATTTTAAGAAACACAGTTAACACAGTTAAGATGATTAGATATTCTCAGACTCTACTCCGCAGAGTTCATATGACAATGCAATAGTTCACTGTCTTTGTAAATGTAATGCATGTATGTGTTATGAATAATGATCATTCATTGTTATATGCAATTGGGGCTATAGGGTTTGCTGTATTTCCATGGTTTTATTTTTTTTATCCGACACATTCCGCATTGTCATTCTGTGTTTCAATAAACACGCTTAATTCTATTTTCCATGCAGTGGGAGGACAGTTTTCATTAAACCTGTGAATTTAAGCACCCCCCACCTCACGTCTAAAATACACTTTTTGGCCAGAAAATGTAATATTTCACTAGAAGGAAAACATGTTTTAGTTACTGCACCCTCTACAGATCTGGTCAATGGAAGTTTTCTATTGATCAGATTTTTCCTTCCAGTAAAACATTTTCTTTTCTGGCCAAAAAGTGTATTTTAGACGTGAGGTGTGGGGCTCCGAGTGTTCCCACTAAGGAAAGTAGGCTTTCAACATCTTAAAACCGTCTTTGTTTTGGTGAGTAGCGAAAGTGTATTTAATTTTTTTACTAAAGACGAGAGGCTGCGCAGCCTGCAGGCAACTGCTCGAAAGTACCAAAGCGTTAAGGAGAACTCCTTCTAACGCTATGGACCAGAAATAGTGTTAAGGCATTGTCACAGAAGCGCTAAACCTACACAGAAAGTTGTTGCATTTCCCATAAATGAGCGGAAAACCATGCAAACAATGGATTGAATCAATCGCAAAAATCGTGAAACAGCAATTTCACTTAGACAACTTGCAGATGCGAAGGTCAGAGTTCACGTTGTGATGCTGCCTTTGTAGCTATGCGGCAAGGATTTGGAACATCCTCCCCCTGCATATCATACAGCTTTGAGTTGGACTTTGAGAATCAGAGACTTGATCCACTGAGTTTACTCAGACTAAATCTTGAAAGATTAGAAGTGACAGAACCTCTGGCTTTCTGTTGGGTGTGTGGAACTAGATTTCTGATGTTGTCTTCACTATTGTCTGACTCGGGCTTAGGACGTCAGAGTTAAGATTCTGGGGTTAACTCCGCCGACTTTCAGCGCCTTTTTTTTTGCTGACTAGTTTGACGCGCACGCGCAGTAACGTCAAGCTGTGTTCTATCAATGCTTCTTGCCGAGCAAGCAGCATAGTACTTCTATGTCCAACTTGTCTGTCGCTCTCATTAGCAATGGTACATAGCTGCTGCATTGTCGGATGCAATACCAATTGCTATTCTTATATTGGCTGCTTAAAAAAACATTAAAAGGTAATGCTGTACAAACAAAAACTTGATTTTATTCTGTTCTACTATCATATTTAATGCTTCTACAGGACTGGTCTGTGTTGAACAGCAAAAAAAACTATTATAATACTACTATAATTATTTACTCATTTATTTATCAAATTTATGTATGGATCAAAGCAGAAATTAGTAACATTCATTCAGAATTTCAGGGTGCATGTGTGCATGTGCGTGTGCGACTGCGCATGTTTATGTGCGTGTTTGTATGAGGTGTTACATTAACATTAATTCAGAATGTCAGTATGTACACGTGTGTGGCTTGTGTGCGCATGCATGTGTGTCTTACAGTAGCCTAACATTCATTCAGATTTTGAATCTCATGGGTTCTTAATTATATAATGTACCAAATAGAAATAAATGGCATTACGTCCACGTTGATGATGGTTTCTGTATTTGTAACTACTGATCCTGCTCTGTACGGTAGCCTACTTTACTTTGTATGTGCTTTCTAATTACATTTGACTTGATATCAATGACAAACTGTTAGAAAGGACTAAGCGACTGCATCAATATAAATGTATATGTGAGACTGCATATCACAATGCTGTAAGCCACAGTATGCCAACTGATCAGGCAGAATATTGTTGCTATTGTTAACCATTATTGTTTGGTGTTCATGAGTTAAACTTAAAATCAAGTCCAGTCATCATCTTTATTAAAGGAGAGTGCCGGTCATTTTAGGTTGTGTGTTTGATGTGTCGCTAATCACTCACCAACATACAAAGGAACGTTGAATTTTTCCAGATCTGCCCCTGTTGTCCATTCTGCAGACCCCTTACAGCGGCATAATGGGAGACGTGTGTAAGAGTGAAAATCGTCTATTATAACGGATGCAAAGTTAGTTTTTTCTCTACTACTGCTCATCGTGGAGTCTCATGATACTCAAACATGCGCTGAATGTCGCGCACGAGCTACCGTTCGTGCAGAACGAGATGACGCTTTGTTGCTTGTTTCTTTCCAATGGGGCATTACAAACAGAAACACATGATACCTACTGTAAATCAGTCCACAAAATGCCAGACTAATGTCAAACAGATAAAGTACAATAACATTATACATTAGACAAATGCTAAATGTATCATTCATGCTAAATCATTGACACATACTTTTTATATTTAAATTCTTCTGTGCTTTCTTGATCTGTTTAGCAGTTTATGATAATATGTAACAGCAATGGTGGTTTTCACTGTCTGGCACTTAGTTGGGTGATCATGTGCCTGAAAATGTTGCTCACGACACACGATTCAACTTTTTTTGATTCATTTAGAACAGAGCCTTTCCAGTTATATATTTTATTTTATATATATTATATTACATTAGTTATACAGCTCACTGGAAAAGAAGTGTCCTGTGCACTCCAAGATGGTGGCAGAGCTACCACTGCGCCCTTTAGTGGTGATTTAAAAAAATGTAAAGGATTTTCATCTCTTGTTCTGGAATCTCTTTGCCTTATAATACTGTACAGTCACAGGAAGGTGAACAAAATTCTACCCAAGGCTGATTGTTTGGTTCAGATGCAGTACAATTTAAATCCACTTGGAGGCATCATACGCCATATTATTGCATTTCTCAAACGCTTCAAACATGCCCATATTTTTTGTATTGAGTGACCATGGATCAATAGACATTATTGATGAGATTAATTTTACATTTTCTGTTTTTTATTTATAATAAGATCCGTGTCACACTTATAATTGTCATCACCTTTTAAATGCAGTTAATTTTGACAAAATATTGACAAATAGGTCATAAGTAGCATATATTGTAATATCAGATAACCCCAAATAACCTAGACGTTCATACCTTACCCTGATGAAGGTCCCAGTGACCGAAATGTTTGGTCGAAAATTGGTAGAAAATAAGTAAAATGGAAGAGAACCACTGGCACCCTCCATACAGCTTACTTGTGTCCCACAGCATGCTCCCATGATGAGCAGCAGAGTTCTGATGCAGCCTCCATACATCTTGCTCCTCAGTCTGAGCTCCTCTGCCCTGTGTGAGGGAGGAGCTGGCAGACATCTCAGCTCTTTGATCACAGCATTGTGACAAAGCACGGCCGTATGGAGCGGAGTCAGGCCTTTGGGAAAAGACGTCGTCACACGTTATTTACACTTTAGGACGCTTATCATCCTGACCGATTTACATTAAGTATGTTTACAATCACTTGCATAACAAGTAGTAGTAAGTAAGACATAATAATGAGAAAATTGCAAAGTACACAAAGAAGAACACATTGTGTTTACTGCCAAAATATAGGATGTAGCATTTAGGTTACGAGGGTATGTGGTTAATTATTGTGACATTTCACTGCGGCTATGACTTTTTTTCATTCATTAAATAGCTTTTTATGGTACATGCATGCAGTATTGTAAACAGGCCTGTGTCAGTGTCTGTGTCTGTGTGTGAACTAAATTATTTGAGAACGGAGGAGTAGATTTTCATGCAAAGGTCAGAGATCAAGGTCACAATCAAGCTCATGGTCTAACTTTCATAATCGTTCATAGATAGATATAATAATAATAATGAATTGCATTTATATGGCGCTTTTCTAAGTACTCAAACTTACTCAAAGCGCTTTACAATGGTTCATTCATTCATACAGGGGGGGGCATTGGGAGGTGGAGCGGCGAACAGTCGACGCCAGCGTCCCCACTTTTCCCACATTCACACACCAATGGCGGCAAGCTAGCGCCGACCGAATCATTGGAGGCAATGTAGGGTTCAGTGTCTTGCCCAAGGACACTTCGACATGTGGACAGGAGGAGTTGGGATTCGAACCGCCGACCCACGGATCAATGGACGACCTGCTCTACCTCCTGAGCCACAGCCGCCCAAATATATATAGTATAGATATAGTTCAAGAGCTGTAGGCGCGGCCAGTGTTTGAACCTCCAGGTGTGTGTGTGTGTGTGTGTGTGTTTTTTCTTGTTCTGTTTATTTGTTGCAAATGAAAGGTTTACAAATTAGCCACATGCCGTCATAATTGACCCGCTCAACATCAGTCGGCCGCCAACTCCCATTGAGGCGAGCGTCCCCAGCAGTGTTGAGCTGGGCCCCGTGGAACAACAGATCCTGGACAATCAAGTGTTGGTTGGTCGCAGCTGAAGTGCCGCCTCGTGCACAAAGGGGAGAATTTCACATTTTCAGCAATCAATTACAGAGCAGCGAGGAGAGATAATGTAAATAGTTTGAAAATACCTCTTACAGGTAACCAGAGAATAGAACACGTCGCAGCGTGACACGTCTGTTTCCTCCTCATTGCCCTGTGCATTGAGGCCCTCCACACTGGGCCTATGGGCCTGACCACAGTTCACCTTGAGGTCCTGCTTGCTCCCTCCGTCTCTCCATTAATCCAGGCCTTCCTCCATCCATTATTCTTTCCATCCATCCCACTACCATGGCTTTTGCTGCTACTGCTGTTAGGCCTAATACTACTTCTAGTCCTGCTACCACTGTTCCACAATAACCACTCCAGTTGAAATGACATTGAATGAGGGCTCAAGCTAGAGTCCTCATTGCATTCTTCTTGATAAAAGTGGAGATCCTCCCCAAAAACCTTGTTCTTTAATTGACTTTGATTTGCTGCCATTTTTTCACCAGAAAGTTTCTTATCCAAAATACAACCCAAATTACCTATTACATGGTCACCAACTCTGACCGTAAAGTGTTACTGAGGTTGACTTATAGACCCGACAAGAATGGGTTCAGTGTTTTCCTGGTGTAATGACAGTTTGCTATCAGAGAGCCAAGTGTGGGTGGATATTGCTGAACTCAGAGCGAGGGCTTTTTCAACATGCTTTTATTCTTATCCGAGACTAGGAGTGCTGAGTCATCCGCGAACAGGAACAAACTGCAATTAATGTACATGCTGATTTCATGCAGTTAACACAATGTTTTAATTACTGCGATACAAAGATAAAACATTGTATTAACTTGATTTAATTCGTTTAAATCAAGTCCTGATTGATAATGAGTTGATGTAGAGTACTTTCTATTTAATTCATGCTTGGTGAGGGTTTGAGGTACATTTACAGTACAATAAGGCCATAGCTTGTTATCTAAATGATATCATAATGTACACAGAGACAGGCTTTTGTAGCAACCAAAGTACACAGATAGCAGAACTATTGGAGCATGTGCTATAGCATGTAATGCATGAAAAGCATGTCATATAACTCTTATCACATTCGGTCAGACTAGTCAAAATGAAATTAATGAAATGTTTTTGGTTATGCACTCGCTCTACCGGCCGGATGGATAATAATAATAATAATAATAATAATAATAATAATATGTCGTCAGGAATCTTCATATACAGTATGGGGATTTGCAGTTTTATATGTGTACTAGATTTTCAGGCCGCTACGCAGCCATCAAATCCAGTCATATATACAGTAGCACTGATCAGAGCAATGGTCACAGAGTTCTTTGAAATGTTAGAAACCGCTGTAACACTGCTGTAGTGCCCCACATGTGTGCAATTATTAATTTGGGTGTGACTGTTGTCATGGCAGATCCCTGAACAGCATTTGTACCATGTTTGGTGATGATTGGAGCAGCGGTGTGCCTGTGGTCCCCCGGGGGACCCTGATATGGCCCCTGGTGTGACTATTGTCATGGCAGACCCCTGAACAGTGTTTGGCTATTTTCAAATAGCCAAAGTTTAAATAGGGCTGTATGTTTTCTAATATGAATTCAAATATGCAAAGTAACTAGAAATGTAAGTTTTCAAATAATTGTAGTGGAGTAAAAAAAAATTCAATATTTGCCTCTAGGCCTAGAAGTAAAAGTATTGAAAATTGGAAATACTGCAGTAAAGTAAAAACTACCCAACAATTCTACCTAATTACAGTACTTGAGTACACGTATTTAGTTACTTTCCACTACTGTTCAGGGCTTATGGTACGTATACATTTACAATGACACTCATTATCTGGATCAGAATTTGCAGAGACATGGTTGTTATAGCGACCATAAAGTAGGCCTACATAATAAAGATTGTTCTGATCATAATGATTGGAAAATGTATGCTGGGAGCCACCCCTTACGTAATAGATCTGTCAGCACTGTATATTGTCATAATGAAACTGAAAATCATTTGCTTAGCCTATATATTTAGTCTCGCAGGCTGCTGGAGACATCTGTCCTAGAAGCTGGACGACAGAGGGAACAGGCACTGATTGTGTTCTATTACTGTATGGTCTCATACAGGTGGGTGAAAAATATTATTATTCTGGTGTGTTTTTCTTCCTGATTTCATGTGATTACTCTGGTATATCTCGTTATTCATTCAATTGTTTCAAAACTTTTTTCCAGAACAGATATTACAGTTGAGCAGTTGAAGAAGTTTTTTGTGCCCATTTAAGGCACACGTAAGGGCAATTAAAAATCTAACAGAACACCTGTGTTCATATCCGTGCAAAATAGCCTCTATAACAGTGGTTCCCAAACTGGGGGTTGGGACCCCCAGGGGGTCCCCACATTATTTTGCGGGGTACCCAGATCATTAGTTTAATGTGCAATATTCAAACAAAATGTAATGCCTACGACTCCTAGGCATCTGGGTCCCCAGTTCAAATATGATTAATTTTCATCAATAAAAGAGGCTTAAATGAGTAGATCGCCGAAAAAGAATCGTATTTTCTATCAATTACACACCCCATGAAGCCTTGAATTAATGGTTATTGTTTTGTTTTTGTCGCATTCCTGAGCCAATAATTTGATGACGGCAGAGTCTCCAGTAGAAGACCCAATTGACCTGCAATTGAGTCTCCTACAGCTACAGCTTGATTGATGGGGCTTCATGGGGTGTGTAATGTAATTGGTCTTTTTTTGGGTGAACTAGGCCTACTCCTTTAAATGTCCAAGCTGCTCAGTCTCTCCTTCTCCACTGTTGTCTGTTGTGTCCCGTTCCTGTTACGCACTGGGCCTGCCTCGTTTTGGCTGAGGCGCGGTGGTAGGCCTACTCCTCTTCCTTTTAGCCTCTATAACACGTTACTCTTGTTAATCTGTAAAATAGATATAAATGTATATTGTACTGTATATATATATATATATATATATATATATATATATATATATATATATATATATATATATATATATGAATGTTACACATTAATGATATGTGTTTCAGGGAAAATGTTATGATGTGCTGCATTTCAGTGGGTGAACGGTGAAAATCCAATGGTGTTGATGTAACTCACCTGTTCTATTTTTAATGCCGACCAAACATCATTCATAATTGAATCTGTTCTTGGTGTCTGTGTGTTGCTGGAGTTAAACCCAAGAAAAGAAAAAAGAAAGAAAAAAGAAAAAGCAACATTTTCTAAGATTTTTTAAATATATTTATTTATTAGACTGAGAAAAGAATGCCTTTCCACAACCTGCTCCTGAAACCAAGGTTAGTCCGAGGCTTCAGAATTCAAATTATAGAGCCAAAGAGACAGGGAAATAGTTACATACTGGAGTCTCTTGTTTGTGTAACCAGGGCCGGGTTAGGGTTAAACATCAAGCTGTGACAACATTAAACTGTTAAAATCCTAGAATTCTTTAGGTTAAGCATTATGTCTGATGTCTATTCTCTGCCGATTGGCACTGAGTTGGCAGCCTCAGGCTTTGCACTGCTTTGCACGGGCACTAATAGTTCAGACCACTGATTAGAAAAGACCCATTAACTGACTGAGTTCTGCAGGTGCCACAAAACAGGCGCAGGCCCTTTAATTTTGTGTGCTTTTTTTGTGGATTGCCAGTATTCCATGAATGTAATTTTTTTGGCAGCAATGCTGTTTTTAAATGCGCTTGCCAGGCTGAACCAAAATGTTGATGGCAACTCAACTCAACTCAAACTTTATTTATATTGCACATTTACAATGACCAAGGTTGAACCAAATCAAGAATAAGTTAAAACGAGCAAACAGAGCAGAAGGAAAATGAACTAAAGCAAAAGAAAATAATTAAAGGAAAACAAACAAGTTAAACAGATTACAACAACAATAAAACAAAAAACAGCATTATCAAAGTGTACTGCATAACACAGCAAGGGTAATGATAATAATGAATTGCATTTTTATAGCGTTTTTCCGGTAGGTTTATCAGAAGATTGGGCTAGAGGAGGTTATAGCAATTACCACAAATTTCAACTTTAAGTGTTTGATTTGATTGATTATGTTTGCTTTTCATAGGGTATGAAGCATGTATTGAGATGTTGTGTAAAATAAAAGAAAACAACGTGTCCATGGTTGCATAATGACACATATTTTTGGAAACTTTAAGAAGTGGCAACCATAGGAAGATAACTCACTTCAGTCCTACTACTGGTTTACATTGGGGTGGGCCAATCTTTGTGTCTTTTTCACCACCGGCATGACTCGTCTATGTGTCTATGTGTGTGTGTGTGTGTGTGTGTGTGTGTGTGTGTGTGTGTGTGTGTGTGTGTGTGTGTGTGTGTGTGTGTGTATTTTTATTGACTATTTCGTTCATTCATTCAAATAATCTTACCGCTGTTTTTTCAACAGGTAAAAGAAGATTAAGGTACACGGCACACCAACATACACGGTGGAACACAAAGCTACACGGAACACAATGGGTGAGTTGTCCTTTATTCTTCTAATAGACTAGTGGTGGTGTATGACAGCAGGTGTAAAATCTTTTCATTATGTCCTTCAATCATTCAGCTCAAATGAAAAATTAATGTGAAATTCAAATTACAGTATGTGACAGTGGCAATTCACTCAAGTTTTAGATGTGTTTGTGTACTTGGTGGTCAATATTGTTAGTTAACTAAAATGCTAAAACATTGCAAAAGCTTAAACAGATAAACCTACAAGGAATTTTAATGGAATGGAACATATTCACTCTCCCACCTCCATTCCAAACGCCACCTAAAGATTTACTTTGATCACAAACTGCTTGCTTGTCATTATTTTAGTTGTGTTCATTCAGCAGCATCAGCTATCATAGTTCATTTATTTTCATATCATTTGTGTCAGCAGATGGATCTGATGTGCGTATTGTGCTGCTGGGTAAGACCGGCGTGGGCAAGAGTTCCACTGGGAACACCATCCTGGGCACAGAGGAGTTCGTCGAGAAATCCTCAGCTGTATCGGTGACCAGCCAGTGCAGGAAATTTGAAACCAAAGTGTCAGGAAGAAAGGTGGTGGTGGTCGACACGCCCGGGCTCTTTGACACAAAGCGGACCAACGAGGAGATGAAGGCGGAGATTGTGAGGTGCGTGGAAATGACCGTACCCGGTCCCCACGTCTTTCTGCTGGTGATCAGGCTGGGCGTGAGATTCACTGCAGAGGAACAGATGACCATGAAGTGGATTCAGGAGAACTTCTCCAAGCTGGCTTTGAAGTACGCATTGGTTTTGTTCACTGGTAAAGATGCCATAGACATACCGGTGGAGGATTATATAGAGGAAAGCCCAGAGCTGAATCAGCTAATTAGTGAGTGTGAGGGAAGGTTCCATGCTTTTGACAACAAAAAGAAAGACCGGACACAGGTGACCCGTCTGCTAACCAAGATCGATAAGATGGTAAAGGCCAATGGTGGACAGCATTACACAGATAAGATGTACTTAGAGGCCCAGAGAAAGATTCAAGAGGAGGAGGAAAGAAAGAGGAGGGAGGAAGAGATGAAACGACAGGAGGAGGAAAGGAAAAGGGACGAGGAACAGAGGGAGAAAATGGAGGCCATGAAAAAGAAGTTGGAGAGACAAGAGAGACAGAGGCGCGAGGAAGACAGGAAGAGGTTTGAGGAAGAAAACAGAAAGAGGGTTGAGGAGGAGAGAAAGAGGAGAGAGGAGGACAGGAGGGAGTATGAGAGGAGAAGAGAGGAGGACAGGAAAATGTCTGAAGAACAAGAAAGGAAGAGACGTGAAGAGGAAAGAAAGACTAGAGAGGAGGAGAAGAAGGAGTGGGAGAAGAAACGAGAGGCAGAAAAGAGAGAGGAGGAGAGGAAACGAGAGGCAGATAGGAAGAGATCTGAAGAGAGAGAGGAGAGGAGAAGGGAGGAAGAGAGGAAGAGATACGAGGAACAAGAGAGGAGGAGAAGGGAGGAAGAGAAGAAAAGGCAAGAGGAGAGGGAGAGGGAGGCAAAGAAAAAGAACCCATTCGCTATTTTGGGGAAAGTATTAATGACACCTGTAGCTTTAGTAGGAGGTGCAGCAGTTGGGCTCACTAAAGCAATAGTGGATGTTCCTGTAGGCATGGTCAAAGGTACCGTAGATTACGTAGAGGATCGTGAAAGGAGAGGTGAACTAGAGGGTGCTAATATTCCAGGAGCTCTTGTAGGTGGAGTAGGAGCAAATTTAGCGGGAGGAGTTGTGGAGGTCGCAAAGTCTCCACTAAAAGTCTTCGATGGTGTGACAGATATGGTTGGTGCTCTTTGGAAGTAAATAATCAATCTACTGACCCTAACCACATCGTGGTTTTCTAATCAATGTCATTGTGTGAAATTGTATTTTATGTGATGACCTGAATCTTTGACACTCTTTAAAATTCATCCTCTGTATCTTTTTCCAATTAAACAAATGTTAATTTTGATATAATCTTACAACATTTTTTTTCTGATTTATAAATATACATGCTCACGATTACATCGTTAGCTTGAAGTAGTGGCTGGTAGTGTGTGACACAATGAAGCCTCCCTCCATGAACAACTAAGTCATTAGAGTAAGCTGCTGCCTCCATTATGGAGCCAAAACCCAATAATTTCATTCTTTTACAATTGTATAATGGGATGTAACATTAATAATCTCTTGGATCTTGTTTGGAGTAGGCTTAATGATTTACAAAGACAGTTAAGGATGCATGTACTTTTTTTATTTGGTTATTAAATTACTTTAAATAAAAGAATTAACAAAAGATCTGTTCTCCTTTATTATATCCATTAGAATAACATTATTGTTATATTATTATAGCGTGGGGTGGGGGAGTTGCAGCATGAACCCATGTGAACCATGCCACCAATGTGCTTATTAAAAACGATTTTGGGCATTTTTTTCTGTTAAAGTCGCTTGAAAATATTGGTAGTTACGGGTTGCGTTTTTTTTTTATTGGGGCTTGTTTTTAAAGTGTTTCCTAATGTTGTTAAACCAGTGGTTTTCAAACATTTTCATGTCAAGGACCCTCAAATGAATATGTAATTGTCCGCGTATCCCCATCTGAAAATATGTTTTGTCACTTTTTTCCTCAAGAGTTTAAAAAAAAATAGCAGCTCTGCAAGCTCACAACGCGTCGCAATAGCTTCAAACAGCAGCCATATATATTGGAAAGAACTACTTCCTTCACAGGTGATAACAATTATACTAATGAAGGCTCTGTTCCATTTAGAGTAGCACAGTGGTTCTCAAACTTTTTAATATCAAGGACCCCCATAACTCTGAGAGTGTACAAATGGAACCAAATGGACCCCCAAATGGACCATTTTGCACACTCTCAGAGTTACACACCCGTAAGGGGCCATTTGGAACCTCCTCAAGGAATCATGAGGGTCCCTGGACCACACTTTGAGACCCACTGGCGTAGCAGAGTGTTTCCAGTGAGCCAACATGCACAATATCAGCACCCTGACTCTGTTGGACCAGAGTGGAACAGAGCCTTCATTAGTATCATTGGTAACACAGGTGAAGGAAGTAAGGAAGAGGCCCAATTTCTTTCCAATATGGTGGCTGTGCATAGAGCCTATTGGTGGAGGGACCAATTCCCACAGGCAGCTGGCAGCCTCCAGTGATCAACAGACACAGGCAGGTGTCTGCCATTTGGAAATCAACAGCCTCTAATCTCCACCTCTCACTCCACCTCAGAACACAGATAATACAATGCAAAACACCAAATAATCATACAATGCAAGATAATACCGCTGGCCGTAACAGTAGGTCATTCCACATTTTGGTGGCTGCATAGTAGAATGCAGTTTTACCCATGTTTGAGCCGAACTTTGGGGGGACGAGGTCAGATGATCTCCTTCTTGTGTTATGCCCATGGGCATCACTCACTCTAGAGAAATAGTTTGACACGTATCTGGTCACGTATCTGAGTACCAGACAGACCCATTGGGAGATGTTACAAAGTGAGCTGGGAGAATGTGAGTCCTGGGGGAGAGGCCAACAGTAGTAGCAATCTGACAAGTTTGTTTTCAGACGTCTGCAGTTTTTTTGTTTTTTTTTTTGATATTGAGATGTTAGTGAACTGTCCATAGCTGGCCAAAACTGGCCTTTCCAATCCAATCCACTTCATTTATAGAGCACATTTGTGCACATTTGTGTTGTACACTCAGTGACAAAAATATGCTGAAATAAGAACAAAACAATACACAATAAACAGGGGGACTGGCCTTTTTAGGTGCAAGCAGTTGAAATGACATTGAATGAGGGCTCAAGCTAGAGTCCTTATTGCATTCTTATTGATAAAAGAGGAGATCCTGCCCAAAAATCTTTGATTGACTTTGATAATCACCTTTGCTACAGTGTTTTCACAGTAAAGTTTGTTATCCGGCAAAGTACAACCCAAATAGGTTACCTCTTCTTTACTATTACATGGTCACCAACTTAGACCTCAAAGTGTTACAGAGGTTGACTTATAGACCCCAAAAGAATGGGTTCAGTGTTTTCCTGGTGTAATGACAGTTTCTTATCAGAGAACCAAGTGTGGGTGGATATTGTTGAACTCAGAGCTGAGGGCTTTTTCAACATGCAATTTATTCTTGTCTGAGACTAGGAGTGCTGAGTCATCCCCGAACAGGAGCAAACTGCAATTACTGTAAATGATTTCATGCAGTTAACGCAATGTTTTAATTACTGCGATAAAAAGATGAAACATTTTAGTAACTTGATATTATTTATTGTATTGATAATGAGTTGATGGCCGTGTACTTTCTATTTGATTCATGCTTGGTGATTGCTTGAGGGTATGAGGTACATTTAGAGTACCATAGCTTGTTATCTAAATGATATCGTGTGCACAGACAGGCTGTTGTAGCAACCTAAGTACACAGATAGCAGAACTATTGGAACATTTATGCTAGAGCATGTAATGCATGAAAAGCATGCCATATAACTCTTATCATATTGGGTCAGACGTGTCAAAATGAAACTGAAAATGTTTTTGGTTATGCGCTCACCAGGCTGCTGGATTAAGAGACACTGAATTTTATGCATTAATGTCATATTATGTGTTTCAGGTAGATGTTATTTGTTGCATTTTAGCAAGTGAAGCGACCAAATGCAATGCAGACATAGCTCACCTGTTTTTGTTTTTGTTTTTGTTTTGTTTTTTTTATTGCCCACCAAAATTGCAGTGCAGTTGTTCTTGGTGGCTGTGTTGTTGGACTGGAAATTTTAAGGAACTTTTTATGCAATGTTTAGCCCTAACATTAAAATGGCTTTGCCTTCTCCTTCATTTATTTATTTGTGTGATTAAAAATATTAATATACCGTATAAGTAGGCCTTGAACAAGGCTTAAAGGTGCACTGACTTACTGGTTGCCATTATTATAGTTCAGTCAGACAACTCTTAGATTGGATTAGAATATATATTTATTAGCAATATATATTTGCAAGCTTAAGCATGGTATAGAAACAAGAGGAAGCATGGTTTGGCGTCAGGCCTCTGAATCCATTCATTCCCTGTAAGGATAACATTTTAATGAATGTTACATGCCAATTAGCATTTACAGGGAATGAATTAAACCCCCAAGGGGATCTAGAAACAGAGCCTACAGGTGGATGCCGGGGAGGCGGGTGGGATGACTTCATGGGCGGCAGCGGTAAGCAGCGAACGGCGGCAGCAGGTAAGCAACGAACGGCGATAGCAGGAACTCAGCAGACAGCAGCAGTAGTAGCGACACACGTCAGCTCAGCAAGACAGGGCAGCTAGAGTGAGCAGGTAACAGCACAGTACCTATAACCACCCGATCAGGAGGAAAGTGCATGTGACTAGTCACCTGATCGGTTGGCCCAATCCCTTGAGTTGCCTGGCCTGAACTAGCTCCGTAAACTGCGCCTCATTTCAGTCAGACAACTCTTAGATTGGATTAGAATATATATTTATTAGCAATATATATTTGCAAGCTTAAGCATGGTATAGAAACAAGAGGAAGCATGGTTTGGCGTCAGGCCTCTGAATCCATTCATTCCCTGTAAGGATAACATTTTAATGAATGTTACATGCCAATTAGCATTTACAGGGAATGAATTAAACCCCCAACACAGCAGAGACCCCCAAAACGGCATGGGAGCACAGGGCCTGACGCCGGACCAACCATCTGTGAGAATGGTGGAGCTCCATGAACCTGTTTCTTACTAACATGATAATGTTCCTCAACTTTTAAACTTTAAGTTTAGCTAAACAAATGCAGCATGCACCATGTGTTCAACAAGCCTGATGAATCCAGGTACTTGAAGATCCCTGAATTCAGGAGTCCTAGACAATATCCTAATATGGTGTCCACAGCTGCGCCGCACCAAATCGGATTCGAAGAGGACATTCTATATTTATTTCTTTTTCAAAGAAATCTGCTATATATATACCATATATATATATAAATGAGGTCATCCTATGATGAATGATAACTATTGTTTATCATCCATAATAAATAAAGTGTACTGACTATGTGTGTAAAGACGTGCTATCTTTACTTAACATCTGAATCAGTACCCAACTATACCTGAGCAGCAATTTCTAATAGACTGAGCTTGATATGATTAGCCTGACTACATAGCCATAAAAAACAACATTTTTTAGCGCTATAGGAATAAACCAACATTTTTTAGCACCATGACATCACCAACTAAACTAAATCCCCAGCAATCCACCCGAGTTGTAATTAAAGCGTCAATAATGCGCAAGCAGCATTTATTGAATTAGCAATAGAACAGCGTGAGCACTCGTACTCAGCGCTTTTAGCCTGCAGAATGTCATCCTTATTAACCAGAATCTACGTAAGCTCCTGAGGACCATCGCCCCAGAGATTTAAGAAAAGCAATCTTTAAATTAAGCAATCAGTATTGCGGCAAGCGCTTTTATTTTATTAATAGCAGACTTTACACAGCGTGCGCACTCATAAGCTTTTGGGCATGCAGGATTTCATTTTTGTTAAATCGAATGTATCTAGTATAGGCTCCTGAGGACCATCGCCCCAAGGATTTAAGTGAAGCTGAAGGCACAAGCAGCGCTGCAGTTGTCGCCGCTCCAATGCGAAGGGAGTGCGCTGTGTAGACGCTTGGAGAAAGCCCGCAGCTTGAGCAGATCTCTCTCAGCTTAGCAGTAAACCAGGCTCTGGTCATCGGCTTGCCGCCATCAGTGAGGAACAGAGGATCATTTGGGGCAGACACCGGCCTGGTTGCCAGGTAGCTCAACATAGAAGTGAAAGGACAAAAATCAGAATTATTCCTTGCGATGATCACAGGAGTTCCTTTACACCACTTATCAGTTTTTGAATGTTTCAAATACACAGTGAAATACGCATGCTCTATGGTTAGGTCTGAAAAACAGAGATCATGCAGAGGATTGAATGCCAGTGATCTAGTAGTAAATTCTCCACATCTCATAAACCCATAGAAAGCCATTAACAAGACTGCCTGTCTTAATTTGGACACCAGCTGTTGCACCAAAGTGATTGTAAGAGGTAAGCGTTTGTCATTGCCTTGGAGTCGCTCTTTTTTGAGACCGTTGAGAAGCAGACGGATTGAAGGATTTCCTAGAATACTATCTACTGATGGGTCTTGGCAACGAAGATGGAACTGAATGCCGGCTATTAAAGCTTTGATGGACTGAGGCTGCAATTTGCGGGACTCAAAAGAGTGGACTATGAATGCGCATACCATAGGGATATTCACAGGTAATGGCGGGCAAGCAAAATGGGCACAGAAAGAACAAAAGAACCACCATGCAGAATCATAAGATTTTAATGTGCTTTTTGCTAAACCATTTCTCATGTATTTGGCAGCGGAATTCAGCAAAGACAGGAGAGGACTTTCGGTGCCTAATCTAGGATCGCCTGGTGGAACCCCGGGCAAGCCAGGCCGCTTGGCTTTGCGTCTGGACACAATTTTTGGAATTCCTGAAATTTGAATCGAGAGCTATTTTGTTCTCGTACCCTGGAATGAAAACGGCGTGCATAATGAAATTTCCCTTAATGCACGTCCAGGTAAGACGCCTCATAAACTGATTAATTACGGGAATTGAAGAGCGCCCCTTGTTAATTATATGCACAGCGGCCTCGTTGTCACACAAAACTGTGATCTTTTTCCGGGACCACTGGCTACCCCACAGTAATGAGGCTACGACAATTGGGTACAATTCGAATAACGCTATTGATTTACTACCCTCTGGCATATCAGCCATTTCTTTTGGCCAGCTTTCCGCGAACCATTCTCCATTGAAAAACCCCCCGAAACCCACGGAAGGCGCGGCATCTGTGAAAAAATTAATTGACGCGGATGTTTCTGCTAACTCATTATAAAAGAAGGAAATGCCGTTCCACTGATCCAGAAACAGTGACCAGAATCTTAAATCTGACTGGCTTCCTTCGTCTAACATGATAGACCCCTGCAAATCTTTTGTCGTTTTGGACAAATCTAAAAGTCGGGAAATGAACGAGCGCCCTTGTGGAATAATTCGCATGGCATAGTTTAAATGGCCAAGCAGAGAAAGCATTTCCCTTTTTAGCACCGAGGCTGCCGAAGTGAAAGACTTGATAATCTCCCTGATGCGACACAATTTCTCTTCGGGAAGAGAGGCTTGCATGAGGACACTGTCCAGCATGATGCCCAAAAATTCTATCCGAGTGCAAGGCCCTACTGTTTTCTCCTCAGACAGAGGAACTCCGAATTGTTTGAAAACATCTCGTACTATTGAGATGCAACGCGCCGGAGGTGACCCGGCGAAATCCACCACTAGAAAATCATCCAACAAATGCAATACGAAAGGCAATTTGTAGGTGTTGGACAAAATCCAGCATAAAGCTTCTGATAGCGTGTCAAAAATCCGAGGGCTGCTCCGACAGCCAAACGTTAGTTTAACGGCAAAATACAATTTGGACCGCCATCTAACCCCGAAAATATGCCATTGCGAAGGATGTAATGGCATGACTTTAAAAGCGTCCGTAATGTCCGCCTTCCCGAGCCAAGCGCCCTGACCTGCAATTTTTAGCATTTGAATGGCATTATCTACTGTGGCATAAAATAAGGAAAACGGGGCCAGAGGAATTAAGCTGTTAATGCTCGGGACTGGCCCTTTATGAGGGGCTGACAGGTCCACAATTAAACGCTTTTTCCCTGAATATTTTCTCGTGGCAATTCCAATGGGGCTAACCCTAAATGGGTTAAAAGGCGATTTGGAAAATGGACCTATCATGTACCCCTTTTTAATTTCCTTCTCCAGTAGCTCGTCTACCACTAGCGGATCCTTAATGGCGGATTGTAAATTTGGACACACATGTGTGATTTTTGGAAGCCAACATAGACCAGCTAAGAATCCCTGCACTAGTCCGGTGATGAGGTAATTGACCCAGCACTGGTTCGGATGATCTTTTAGAGCCGTAGAAAGAGCAGGGACGATCACAGGCGTGGATGGATGCAAATCATTTATTTGGCTGATTTTACAGCCGGACGGACCCTCCGTGGGCACACAGACCGTGGGTGGCTGTCTGCGCACCAGCTGCAAATATGCATATATTTACAATTATGATATGTACAAACATTTTCATTGAAATTTATGCATATGGGTGTTTTAGTGCCCGGAGCATAAGGCACCTGTCTTTTGCTGGGGCCAAACGCTGCAGCTTGAGGGCCGAATGCCGCCGGTTGCTGGCGAGGAGGCCGGCTCTCACCCAGCGCCAGGAACGCAGATTTTGGGCATAGATTGGAACGGTGGCTGAACGATGAGCATATGGTGCAGGAGATGGCTTGATGGCCCGTGAAGTGCCTGCTGATCAGGCCTAAATCTACCACTGCCCAATCGATCCTCTGATTAAATCTTTGAATATACATAGCTGCCTTGGAGGAGAAGCTTTTGTGATATTCGAAAAACAGCATCCCTCCATAGGATAGAGCCAAATCTGCGATAATGGACAGGTAAGTATCTAACTCTACTCTCCTATCAGGATACACCTCGCAGATTGTATCTCTGTACACGCCGAAAGCTACGAAAAATTCAGCTAAAGTAAGAGATTTTGATAATCTGGGATCACTCTCTTTTAACAGAACAGAGAAATCGCCACGATCCACCATCCTTTTCTCAGACGAATCTGCTGCGTTAATCAGAATTTTGATGAGGTTAACGTCCTGCCCTTCGAGTATCTGGGTCCTGAGAACGTCAGGAATAGCCCCTGCTGGGGAAAGAAACGCTGCTCCTACCGCTGGCGCCTGGACTGCAGTTCCCAGGTTCCTCCTGGGTTTGACTGCCGGATCGACTGCTGCTGACGTCATCGTGACGAAGGGAGTCGCTGCGGAAGTACCTGCGCTGCCATCGACCTGGGTGCTGGCTCTATTTTCCAGCATGATCAGCCTCTGGGTCATGCTGGATAATGATGATTTAATATCGGTAAGCGCGTATAGCACCTCTGCATTCTGCGCAGGGGCCGAAGAAGTGGTGGTCGGAGCTGGAGAGGCCGGAGGAGGGGCAGTCGGAGGAGCAGAGGAGGCTGCAGGCGTAGCGTGAGCAGTATCAGCAATTTTCCGCTGTTTTGGCGGAGCTTTGGCACCTTTTCCCCCGCTTGGACCGCGCTTCTTCGCCGGGGCTTTCCCCTTCTTGCCTCTGCCGGTTTCAGTTCCTAGATCTTCCGCCAGACTTTGATCTTTCTCTAGCAGAAACTGAAACAGCTCCTCATGGCTAAACCCGTGTGGAACGGGTATATTATTTACGTATAATGCCTCCAGGATCCGCACCACTGGCCAGTCACCCAGCTGTTTTTGGACTACCAGCCGGGAACTACGGCGCCGCTGATCAGACGCAGAGTCGATCTCTTTGGCCGGGGGACCCGGGATGCCCCCAGGGGGAAGGGTCGCGATCCTGGTGTCCGGAATTTCCTCCGCACCCCGTTCGCTCCCCGTGTCCGTGGAGGAGGAGGACATGGCGAGGAGTACGAACGACCAGGAGATGATGAGTATATAAACTTTCATGGGCGGCAGCGGTAAGCAGTGAACGGCGGCAGCAGGTAAGCAACGAACGGCGATAGCAGGAACTCAGCAGACAGCAGCAGTAGTAGCGACACACGTCAGCTCAGCAAGACAGGGCAGCTAGAGTGAGCAGGTAACAGCACAGTACCTATAACCACCCGATCAGGAGGAAAGTGCATGTGACTAGTCACCTGATCGGTTGGCCCAATCCCTTGAGTTGCCTGGCCTGAACTAGCTCCGTAAACTGCGCCTCATTGTGAGAGAATAGGCCACAAGGGTATTATTAGTTCACCTCGGAAGGGGGACACAATTCTAAAATTACTTGCTGTCATGCTGTGAAGTTGTGGGCCATGTACAGAGCTGAAAATCCTCAAATCTCTGTAGTCTGTCTGTCTGTCTGTCTGTCTGTCTGTCTGTCTGTCTGTGTCCCATTTAATGTATTTCATGCCCATAGGAGATCTCCATATCTATCCGTCTGTCTATCCGTTTTATGCCCCTGGAGATCCTTGATGTCATCAATATGATATCATGACATAAAAGAAAGGCTATGCTAATGTTTGTAATAATAGGAATACAGGTGACATTATTATATTTGGCCTAGATTTCAGGCAGTAGCACTGATCAGAGCAATGGTCACCGAGTTATGTCCATTTGAAATGTTAGAAACTGCGGTAACACTGCTGTAGTGCCCACATGTATATATTATATACACCCGAGGGTGTGTTGTACCGATTGGTTGGACCGGAGGTTGTCCAGAACCGAAAAATCCTCAAATCTCTGTATGTGTGTGTGTGTGTGTGTGTGTGTGTGTGTGTGTGTGTGTGTGCGTGTGCGTGCGTGCGTGCGTGCGTGCGTGCGTGCGTGCGTGCGTTGCGTTGCGTTAATATACAATTTCTGAACAATAGATCGATTCTCGATGAATGGGAGGTGCCTCTCAGGTCAATGTCCGGGCACGTTTCTTCCAGTGTGGGTGTTGACTGACGAGTGGAGTGTTTCGTCAGCCTGTTGATCAAATGTTAACCTTTCTTTGTTATTTTCTGAAAAAGAACTAAATTTTGCAATGTTATACACGATTCGCAGAAGTGCTATATCCTGTCTGTTATTTGTTATTCATTTTATGAGATTATTTTTAGGTCATGGTACGATGCTTTTGTATAGTCATAGGGGTTTTCACAGTTTCTGTTCAAACACTGACTGTCGGTACTCAATATCACTTTACTGCCAGGTGCTGGGGCACACCAAGCGTATGCCGCGGTATCTACCGTAGGCACATTGTTCTCTTGTCTAGTTATGTTTACCTTTTCTTATCATGTCTCATCAGTTCCCTGACCACTCCTATCATTACTGGGTGTTCTTGGTATTTTCCATCTACCCTTGCGAGCTCTGTGACCTCTGTATTATTCCGCAACCCAATGAACCCAATGTCTGTGTATTATTAATTTTTTTAATATATTCTAATGATTCTGATTTTATGTAAAAATAAAACTATATTATACTATTCTACATTTTCTCAACACTGAACACTGTCTGTCTGTCTGTCTGTCTGTCTGTCTGTCTGTCTGCCTGTCTGTCTGTCTGTCTGTCTGTCTGTCTGTCTGTCTGTCTGTCTAATGTTAGTAGTAATAGGAATACAGGTGACATTATTATATTTGTCCAGCAGACCACCAGTTGAATATCACTGGAATAGGCATAATATTGAAATGAAAACAAGATTGATCTTTTTCTTCCTAACCCCATTAAACACAGATTGTGTTGGCGTGTCGGCAACAAAATCCTGGAGGCCAGTCTTGACATCAGTATTATGAAGGCATATAGATGACGTCAGGAATCTCCATATACAGTATGGGGATTTGCAGATTTATATATGTACTAGCCAGGCCGCTTGGCTTTGCGTCTGGACACAATTTTTGGAATTCCTGAAATTTGAATCGAGAGCTATTTTGTTCTCGTACCCTGGAATGAAAACGGCGTGCATAATGAAATTTCCCTTAATGCACGTCCAGGTAAGACGCCTCATAAACTGATTAATTACGGGAATTGAAGAGCGCCCCTTGTTAATTATATGCACAGCGGCCTCGTTGTCACACAAAACTGTGATCTTTTTCCGGGACCACTGGCTACCCCACAGTAATGAGGCTACGACAATTGGGTACAATTCGAATAACGCTATTGATTTACTACCCTCTGGCATATCAGCCATTTCTTTTGGCCAGCTTTCCGCGAACCATTCTCCATTGAAAAACCCCCCGAAACCCACGGAAGGCGCGGCATCTGTGAAAAAATTAATTGACGCGGATGTTTCTGCTAACTCATTATAAAAGAAGGAAATGCCGTTCCACTGACGTCATCGTGACGAAGGGAGTCGCTGCGGAAGTACCTGCGCTGCCATCGACCTGGGTGCTGGCTCTATTTTCCAGCATGATCAGCCTCTGGGTCATGCTGGATAATGATGATTTAATATCGGTAAGCGCGTATAGCACCTCTGCATTCTGCGCAGGGGCCGAAGAAGTGGTGGTCGGAGCTGGAGAGGCCGGAGGAGGGGCAGTCGGAGGAGCAGAGGAGGCTGCAGGCGTAGCGTGAGCAGTATCAGCAATTTTCCGCTGTTTTGGCGGAGCTTTGGCACCTTTTCCCCCGCTTGGACCGCGCTTCTTCGCCGGGGCTTTCCCCTTCTTGCCTCTGCCGGTTTCAGTTCCTAGATCTTCCGCCAGACTTTGATCTTTCTCTAGCAGAAACTGAAACAGCTCCTCATGGCTAAACCCGTGTGGAACGGGTATATTATTTACGTATAATGCCTCCAGGATCCGCACCACTGGCCAGTCACCCAGCTGTTTTTGGACTACCAGCCGGGAACTACGGCGCCGCTGATCAGACGCAGAGTCGATCTCTTTGGCCGGGGGACCCGGGATGCCCCCAGGGGGAAGGGTCGCGATCCTGGTGTCCGGAATTTCCTCCGCACCCCGTTCGCTCCCCGTGTCTGTGGAGGAGGAGGACATGGCGAGGAGTACGAACGACCAGGAGATGATGAGTATATAAACTTTCATGGGCGGCAGCGGTAAGCAGTGAACGGCGGCAGCAGGTAAGCAACGAACGGCGATAGCAGGAACTCAGCAGACAGCAGCAGTAGTAGCGACACACGTCAGCTCAGCAAGACAGGGCAGCTAGAGTGAGCAGGTAACAGCACAGTACCTATAACCACCCGATCAGGAGGAAAGTGCATGTGACTAGTCACCTGATCGGTTGGCCCAATCCCTTGAGTTGCCTGGCCTGAACTAGCTCCGTAAACTGCGCCTCATTGTGAGAGAATAGGCCACAAGGGTATTATTAGTTCACCTCGGAAGGGGGACACAATTCTAAAATTACTTGCTGTCATGCTGTGAAGTTGTGGGCCATGTACAGAGCTGAAAATCCTCAAATCTCTGTAGTCTGTCTGTCTGTCTGTCTGTCTGTCTGTCTGTCTGTCTGTGTCCCATTTAATGTATTTCATGCCCATAGGAGATCTCCATATCTATCCGTCTGTCTATCCGTTTTATGCCCCTGGAGATCCTTGATGTCATCAATATGATATCATGACATAAAAGAAAGGCTATGCTAATGTTTGTAATAATAGGAATACAGGTGACATTATTATATTTGGCCTAGATTTCAGGCAGTAGCACTGATCAGAGCAATGGTCACCGAGTTATGTCCATTTGAAATGTTAGAAACTGCGGTAACACTGCTGTAGTGCCCACATGTATATATTATATACACCCGAGGGTGTGTTGTACCGATTGGTTGGACCGGAGGTTGTCCAGAACCGAAAAATCCTCAAATCTCTGTATGTGTGTGTGTGTGTGTGTGTGTGTGTGTGTGTGTGCGTGTGCGTGCGTGCGTGCGTGCGTGCGTGCGTGCGTGCGTGCGTTGCGTTGCGTTAATATACAATTTCTGAACAATAGATCGATTCTCGATGAATGGGAGGTGCCTCTCAGGTCAATGTCCGGGCACGTTTCTTCCAGTGTGGGTGTTGACTGACGAGTGGAGTGTTTCGTCAGCCTGTTGATCAAATGTTAACCTTTCTTTGTTATTTTCTGAAAAAGAACTAAATTTTGCAATGTTATACACGATTCGCAGAAGTGCTATATCCTGTCTGTTATTTGTTATTCATTTTATGAGATTATTTTTAGGTCATGGTACGATGCTTTTGTATAGTCATAGGGGTTTTCACAGTTTCTGTTCAAACACTGACTGTCGGTACTCAATATCACTTTACTGCCAGGTGCTGGGGCACACCAAGCGTATGCCGCGGTATCTACCGTAGGCACATTGTTCTCTTGTCTAGTTATGTTTACCTTTTCTTATCATGTCTCATCAGTTCCCTGACCACTC
Organism: Gymnoscopelus braueri; assembly: GCF_963280865.1. Taxonomy (NCBI): domain Eukaryota; kingdom Metazoa; phylum Chordata; class Actinopteri; order Myctophiformes; family Myctophidae; genus Gymnoscopelus; species Gymnoscopelus braueri. The sequence goes on from NC_137626.1 coordinate 10,643,402, forward strand.
CTATCATTACTGGGTGTTCTTGGTATTTTCCATCTACCCTTGCGAGCTCTGTGACCTCTGTATTATTCCGCAACCCAATGAACCCAATGTCTGTGTATTATTAATTTTTTTAATATATTCTAATGATTCTGATTTTATGTAAAAATAAAACTATATTATACTATTCTACATTTTCTCAACACTGAACACTGTCTGTCTGTCTGTCTGTCTGTCTGTCTGTCTGTCTGCCTGTCTGTCTGTCTGTCTGTCTGTCTGTCTGTCTGTCTGTCTAATGTTAGTAGTAATAGGAATACAGGTGACATTATTATATTTGTCCAGCAGACCACCAGTTGAATATCACTGGAATAGGCATAATATTGAAATGAAAACAAGATTGATCTTTTTCTTCCTAACCCCATTAAACACAGATTGTGTTGGCGTGTCGGCAACAAAATCCTGGAGGCCAGTCTTGACATCAGTATTATGAAGGCATATAGATGACGTCAGGAATCTCCATATACAGTATGGGGATTTGCAGATTTATATATGTACTAGCCAGGCCGCTTGGCTTTGCGTCTGGACACAATTTTTGGAATTCCTGAAATTTGAATCGAGAGCTATTTTGTTCTCGTACCCTGGAATGAAAACGGCGTGCATAATGAAATTTCCCTTAATGCACGTCCAGGTAAGACGCCTCATAAACTGATTAATTACGGGAATTGAAGAGCGCCCCTTGTTAATTATATGCACAGCGGCCTCGTTGTCACACAAAACTGTGATCTTTTTCCGGGACCACTGGCTACCCCACAGTAATGAGGCTACGACAATTGGGTACAATTCGAATAACGCTATTGATTTACTACCCTCTGGCATATCAGCCATTTCTTTTGGCCAGCTTTCCGCGAACCATTCTCCATTGAAAAACCCCCCGAAACCCACGGAAGGCGCGGCATCTGTGAAAAAATTAATTGACGCGGATGTTTCTGCTAACTCATTATAAAAGAAGGAAATGCCGTTCCACTGATCCAGAAACAGTGACCAGAATCTTAAATCTGACTGGCTTCCTTCGTCTAACATGATAGACCCCTGCAAATCTTTTGTCGTTTTGGACAAATCTAAAAGTCGGGAAATGAACGAGCGCCCTTGTGGAATAATTCGCATGGCATAGTTTAAATGGCCAAGCAGAGAAAGCATTTCCCTTTTTAGCACCGAGGCTGCCGAAGTGAAAGACTTGATAATCTCCCTGATGCGACACAATTTCTCTTCGGGAAGAGAGGCTTGCATGAGGACACTGTCCAGCATGATGCCCAAAAATTCTATCCGAGTGCAAGGCCCTACTGTTTTCTCCTCAGACAGAGGAACTCCGAATTGTTTGAAAACATCTCGTACTATTGAGATGCAACGCGCCGGAGGTGACCCGGCGAAATCCACCACTAGAAAATCATCCAACAAATGCAATACGAAAGGCAATTTGTAGGTGTTGGACAAAATCCAGCATAAAGCTTCTGATAGCGTGTCAAAAATCCGAGGGCTGCTCCGACAGCCAAACGTTAGTTTAACGGCAAAATACAATTTGGACCGCCATCTAACCCCGAAAATATGCCATTGCGAAGGATGTAATGGCATGACTTTAAAAGCGTCCGTAATGTCCGCCTTCCCGAGCCAAGCGCCCTGACCTGCAATTTTTAGCATTTGAATGGCATTATCTACTGTGGCATAAAATAAGGAAAACGGGGCCAGAGGAATTAAGCTGTTAATGCTCGGGACTGGCCCTTTATGAGGGGCTGACAGGTCCACAATTAAACGCTTTTTCCCTGAATATTTTCTCGTGGCAATTCCAATGGGGCTAACCCTAAATGGGTTAAAAGGCGATTTGGAAAATGGACCTATCATGTACCCCTTTTTAATTTCCTTCTCCAGTAGCTCGTCTACCACTAGCGGATCCTTAATGGCGGATTGTAAATTTGGACACACATGTGTGATTTTTGGAAGCCAACATAGACCAGCTAAGAATCCCTGCACTAGTCCGGTGATGAGGTAATTGACCCAGCACTGGTTCGGATGATCTTTTAGAGCCGTAGAAAGAGCAGGGACGATCACAGGCGTGGATGGATGCAAATCATTTATTTGGCTGATTTTACAGCCGGACGGACCCTCCGTGGGCACACAGACCGTGGGTGGCTGTCTGCGCACCAGCTGCAAATATGCATATATTTACAATTATGATATGTACAAACATTTTCATTGAAATTTATGCATATGGGTGTTTTAGTGCCCGGAGCATAAGGCACCTGTCTTTTGCTGGGGCCAAACGCTGCAGCTTGAGGGCCGAATGCCGCCGGTTGCTGGCGAGGAGGCCGGCTCTCACCCAGCGCCAGGAACGCAGATTTTGGGCATAGATTGGAACGGTGGCTGAACGATGAGCATATGGTGCAGGAGATGGCTTGATGGCCCGTGAAGTGCCTGCTGATCAGGCCTAAATCTACCACTGCCCAATCGATCCTCTGATTAAATCTTTGAATATACATAGCTGCCTTGGAGGAGAAGCTTTTGTGATATTCGAAAAACAGCATCCCTCCATAGGATAGAGCCAAATCTGCGATAATGGACAGGTAAGTATCTAACTCTACTCTCCTATCAGGATACACCTCGCAGATTGTATCTCTGTACACGCCGAAAGCTACGAAAAATTCAGCTAAAGTAAGAGATTTTGATAATCTGGGATCACTCTCTTTTAACAGAACAGAGAAATCGCCACGATCCACCATCCTTTTCTCAGACGAATCTGCTGCGTTAATCAGAATTTTGATGAGGTTAACGTCCTGCCCTTCGAGTATCTGGGTCCTGAGAACGTCAGGAATAGCCCCTGCTGGGGAAAGAAACGCTGCTCCTACCGCTGGCGCCTGGACTGCAGTTCCCAGGTTCCTCCTGGGTTTGACTGCCGGATCGACTGCTGCTGACGTCATCGTGACGAAGGGAGTCGCTGCGGAAGTACCTGCGCTGCCATCGACCTGGGTGCTGGCTCTATTTTCCAGCATGATCAGCCTCTGGGTCATGCTGGATAATGATGATTTAATATCGGTAAGCGCGTATAGCACCTCTGCATTCTGCGCAGGGGCCGAAGAAGTGGTGGTCGGAGCTGGAGAGGCCGGAGGAGGGGCAGTCGGAGGAGCAGAGGAGGCTGCAGGCGTAGCGTGAGCAGTATCAGCAATTTTCCGCTGTTTTGGCGGAGCTTTGGCACCTTTTCCCCCGCTTGGACCGCGCTTCTTCGCCGGGGCTTTCCCCTTCTTGCCTCTGCCGGTTTCAGTTCCTAGATCTTCCGCCAGACTTTGATCTTTCTCTAGCAGAAACTGAAACAGCTCCTCATGGCTAAACCCGTGTGGAACGGGTATATTATTTACGTATAATGCCTCCAGGATCCGCACCACTGGCCAGTCACCCAGCTGTTTTTGGACTACCAGCCGGGAACTACGGCGCCGCTGATCAGACGCAGAGTCGATCTCTTTGGCCGGGGGACCCGGGATGCCCCCAGGGGGAAGGGTCGCGATCCCGGTGTCCGGAATTTCCTCCGCACCCCGTTCGCTCCCCGTGTCCGTGGAGGAGGAGGACATGGCGAGGAGTACGAACGACCAGGAGATGATGAGTATATAAACTTTCATGGGCGGCAGCGGTAAGCAGTGAACGGCGGCAGCAGGTAAGCAACGAACGGCGATAGCAGGAACTCAGCAGACAGCAGCAGTAGTAGCGACACACGTCAGCTCAGCAAGACAGGGCAGCTAGAGTGAGCAGGTAACAGCACAGTACCTATAACCACCCGATCAGGAGGAAAGTGCATGTGACTAGTCACCTGATCGGTTGGCCCAATCCCTTGAGTTGCCTGGCCTGAACTAGCTCCGTAAACTGCGCCTCATTGTGAGAGAATAGGCCACAAGGGTATTATTAGTTCACCTCGGAAGGGGGACACAATTCTAAAATTACTTGCTGTCATGCTGTGAAGTTGTGGGCCATGTACAGAGCTGAAAATCCTCAAATCTCTGTAGTCTGTCTGTCTGTCTGTCTGTCTGTCTGTCTGTCTGTCTGTCTGTCTGTGTCCCATTTAATGTATTTCATGCCCATAGGAGATCTCCATATCTATCCGTCTGTCTATCCGTTTTATGCCCCTGGAGATCCTTGATGTCATCAATATGATATCATGACATAAAAGAAAGGCTATGCTAATGTTTGTAATAATAGGAATACAGGTGACATTATTATATTTGGCCTAGATTTCAGGCAGTAGCACTGATCAGAGCAATGGTCACCGAGTTATGTCCATTTGAAATGTTAGAAACTGCGGTAACACTGCTGTAGTGCCCACATGTATATATTATATACACCCGAGGGTGTGTTGTACCGATTGGTTGGACCGGAGGTTGTCCAGAACCGAAAAATCCTCAAATCTCTGTATGTGTGTGTGTGTGTGTGTGTGTGTGTGTGTGTGTGTGTGTGTGTGTGCGTGCGTGCGTGCGTGCGTGCGTGCGTGCGTGCGTGCGTGCGTGCGTGCGTGCGTGCGTGCGTGCGTGCGTTGCGTTAATATACAATTTCTGAACAATAGATCGATTCTCGATGAATGGGAGGTGCCTCTCAGGTCAATGTCCGGGCACGTTTCTTCCAGTGTGGGTGTTGACTGACGAGTGGAGTGTTTCGTCAGCCTGTTGATCAAATGTTAACCTTTCTTTGTTATTTTCTGAAAAAGAACTAAATTTTGCAATGTTATACACGATTCGCAGAAGTGCTATATCCTGTCTGTTATTTGTTATTCATTTTATGAGATTATTTTTAGGTCATGGTACGATGCTTTTGTATAGTCATAGGGGTTTTCACAGTTTCTGTTCAAACACTGACTGTCGGTACTCAATATCACTTTACTGCCAGGTGCTGGGGCACACCAAGCGTATGCCGCGGTATCTACCGTAGGCACATTGTTCTCTTGTCTAGTTATGTTTACCTTTTCTTATCATGTCTCATCAGTTCCCTGACCACTCCTATCATTACTGGGTGTTCTTGGTATTTTCCATCTACCCTTGCGAGCTCTGTGACCTCTGTATTATTCCGCAACCCAATGAACCCAATGTCTGTGTATTATTCATTTTTTTAATATATTCTAATGATTCTGATTTTATGTAAAAATAAAACTATATTATACTATTCTACATTTTCTCAACACTGAACACTGTCTGTCTGTCTGTCTGTCTGTCTGTCTGTCTGCCTGTCTGTCTGTCTGTCTGTCTGTCTGTCTGTCTAATGTTAGTAGTAATAGGAATACAGGTGACATTATTATATTTGTCCAGCAGACCACCAGTTGAATATCACTGGAATAGGCATAATATTGAAATGAAAACAAGATTGATCTTTTTCTTCCTAACCCCATTAAACACAGATTGTGTTGGCGTGTCGGCAACAAAATCCTGGAGGCCAGTCTTGACATCAGTATTATGAAGGCATATAGATGACGTCAGGAATCTCCATATACAGTATGGGGATTTGCAGATTTATATATGTACTAGATTTTCAGGCCGCTACGCAGCCTTCAAGTCCAGTCCTATATACAATAGCACTGATCAGAGCAGTGGTCACGAGTTATGGCCATTTGAAATGTTAGAAACTGCTGTAACACTGCTGTAGTGCCCACGGCCCACGTGTGCAATTATTTATTTTGTTGGTGTGACTATATTGTCATGGCAGATCCCTGAACAGCATTTCTGCCACGTTTGGTGATGATTGGAGCCAGTGGACCTGGGTGCCCGTGGCCATACCTGTGCAAACTTGCGTTCGGGAGGTAGGGGCAAAGAAATGCTCAGAGTGGGGGACAAATTGCTTCGGCCATTACAGTCCTTCCCGTAAGACCACCCACCAAGTTTCGAGCCTGGCTGTTTAAAGCCCAGCCAATAGGAACACAGAGGGGGCGGGCTTCAGCAATTACAGTCCCCCCTGGGAGCCCCTCAAGGACTCGGAGGATCGGAGCAACGGTGCTTCTCGCAAGTCCGCATGTAACTTTGTGGCGTCCACCGCCCGCCTACAAGCAATTTTAATATAGGATATTTGGAGAGCCGTCGATCTGTCTCACTTCACACAGGGCACCGCACCCCCTCAGGTCCTCAGTGATACACACGGCTAGTTTGAATGTGATCAGAGGGTGGGCAACTTGATGATGGAGAGGGCCACTACATTTCCACCTTCACTGCAGGGGGCCACATTATGTACCTGCACTCAGTAGTATACTGAGTGTAAACGCCATCACACAAATAGCCTAAAATAGTCACAGATTTAAAATGAAAAGGAAATTGACAATTATTTTTGTATTATTCAGTCTATCATTTTAATTTCATTTCAAATGTATTTAGTAATCCTTATATTAACTCAATGAACTTAAATCAAGTACAATACAATTGAACACAATGGGCTTAATGAAAACGAGTCATGTGAACATGTTTGGAATTGGAACAGCTCAAATCAATCATATATATATCAGTATTCGGATATTGACCTGCAGGCCTCATTAAGTGATGCCAGTTGCTCATATGGAGTATATAACTGTATGTCTTTGCCGGACCCAGGGGGTCTGGCTTACATGAGGCTTTGTACCTGTTTTCTCCATACATGGGCATGGTCACTTTGTCCTTAGGCCCCAGCCATAAAAGTCTGTCCCCCTTTCGTCCATACATGGGCATGTTTTGTACCTGATTTCTCCATACATGGGCAAAGAAATGGTTTTGGTCACTTTGTCCTTAGGCAGCCACAAAAGTCTGTCCCCCTTTTATACATGGGCATGTTTTGTACCTGTTTTCTCCATACATGGGCAAAAAACAGGTTTTGGTCACTTTGTCCTTAGGCCCCAGCCATAAAAGTCTGTCCCCCCTTTCGACATGGGCATAGACACAGGCTGACACGTCATGTGAAGTCTGGGTCTGGCAGAACCAGGTCTCCTGGTCTTGTTTATGAACATTATTTATTTTTAAAATAAAAACATCTGTCTGTCTCTGATCTTCAGGTCAAATATAAAATGAATAACAACCCCCCAGCCCATTGAAGATCGCATCTAGGACATGAAATATATCACACATTCATACCCCCTAATCCCCACTAGAAACACTACTGTCATAACCCATTACTTAAGAGCTTCAGGGCCAGTGGTGGGAAAAGTAATACATGTTTTTCTTAAGTAAAATTATTAATACTGCAATGTAGAGACACTCTTACAAGTAAAAGTCCGGTAATCAAAATTGTATTTGAGTATAAGTACAAAAGTATTGGCGTCAAAATATACTTAATGTACCAAAAGTAAAAGTACTCATTATGCAGAATGTCCCGTTTCACAAGGTATCATATGTATGAGATATTTTAATCTTTTGAAAATAGTTTAAATAGGGCTGTATGTTTTGTAATGTTAATTCAAATCTACAAAGTAACTAGAAACTAAAGTTTTAAAATAATTGTAGTGGAGTAAAAAAAAGTACAATATTTGCCTCTGAGATGTAGTGGAGTAGAAGTAAAAGTATTGAAAATTGGAAATACTCCAGTAAAGTAAAAAGTAGCTAAACTTTAAAAAAAATGTACAGTACTTGAGTACATGTACTTCCACCACCACTGTTCAGATCTGTACGTACATTTACAATGACACTCATTATCTTGATCAGAATCTGCAGAGACATGGTTGTTGTAGCGATTAATGTACATAATAAAGATTGTTCTGAACAAAATGATTGGAAAATGTTATACTAGAGCCAACCCTTATGTAATAGATCTGTCAGCACTGTATATTGTCATAATGAAACTGAAAATCATTTGCATCTCCTATATAAGTCTCCAGGCTGCTGGGCTAAGAGCCGTTTCACACTCAGGTCCCGGGTGCGCACTCCAGACCGCTTGGCTAGTGTGAATGTAGCGAATCGACCCGCGAAACGGATCACCGTTCCGTTCCCGAAACCACCTAGCTCCGTTCCGTGAGCAGAAATTGGACTTCCGGTTTTCGAGCTAGCAGAAATAAGGCTTCCGGTTGCCTTCAAAATAAGATCTACTTTTTTAAATATTTTTTAAAAGACACAAATCTATTTTAAAAATACATTTATGATGTATGCCTTTTAAATGGCTCATACTAAAACACTTCCAAGTGGCAAGTTTAAAAAAAGGACACAATTGCATATAAAAAATACATTTATGATGTACAGTATGTCTTTTTAAATGGCTTAGATCACTTCTAAGTGCCAGGTTGTTCCAGATTGAGGCTATTGACCCCCATCAAATGTGCACTTCACACCTAAATATGGGCCATTTGTAACAGGAATTTATTCAAAGGTTTGAAAACCACTGCATTTAGGTTAGAAACACTTTGAATGGTTAAGCATGCATTCTCTAATTAATGTTTGTCCTGCAAGTGTAAAGTGTAACCTGAAAACCTTATATTATTGCTTTCGTTTTTCCCTGCTAAATGTCTCTCCTTTCATTCTGCTGTAGTTAGGTAATAATTAAGTTATCAGTCCAACCCTGATTTTAAAGCAGATGCCTAGAATTACATAATTACGGTGCTTAGTGCCGGAACTTCCGAGGTACGCACGCGTTCGGGGAGACCCCCTCTACACCGCCACACTCTCCGCTAAGCGGCACTAAGGTGTAGACAAAAGTGGCGGGCCGTCCAGTGAGGTCAGGGGTCAGAAAAGGGCCTTTTTCAGTGCATAGCCTATACAAATTGGACACTGGACAGGAGACGGTGCTTAGTGCCGGAACTTCCGAGGTACGCACGCGTTCGGGGAGACCCCCTCTACACCGCCACACTCTCCGCTAAGCGGCACTAAGGTGTAGACAAAAGTGGCGGGCCGTCCAGTGAGGTCAGGGGTCAGAAAAGGGCCTTTTTCAGTGCATAGCCTATACAAATTGGACACTGGACAGGAGACGGTGCTTAGTGCCGGAACTTCCGAGGTACGCACGCGTTCGGGGAGACCCCCTCTACACCGCCACACTCTCCGCTAAGCGGCACTAAGGTGTAGACAAAAGTGGAGGGCCGTCCAGTGAGGTCAGGGGTCAGAAACGCAAACGCGGTCATTGGACGCAACCCCACACAACCCCACACAACCACACACAATAAAAGAATACAGACAAGGCTTTGAAAGTTTAAAAAAAAGACCTTTTAATTACTCTTTACTAATAAAACAGTGTACAAATTATCAAAAAAATAAATAAATAAAGTTTCCAATATTTGTTTTTAAACATTGCCAATTGTCTTAAGGTGGACTGAGAGGCTACTTTAGTAGTTTAGTAGTCACAGATTTGATCAATTTACTTTATGTGTGTGTGTGTGTTAATAACAGCACTCATTATTCAAACACAAATCATGCAAAACTGTAAAAATGTGGAAGTTCTAGGAGTGAGATGTTGCAATAGAACTTGGTTGGCCAATTAGTTCACAAAAAAGAGAGATGCTTTCTGTTAAACGTCTCCGTCAAATTTGGCAAGCAAATAGAGGTGATGTGAAAGGCCTTATTAATCTGTTTGATGAGGGAGACCAAAATACTCTTGCTTGTTCAGTTGATATTGGGAACATCCAGGATATGGATGACAATAGTGGATGTCCAGATATTGGTGATACCTTGACCACAGAGAAGAAACATATTAGTGCATATTCAGATAAAGCTGACAAGATAGCTGCAGAGGTTCTACAAGCTAATACATCTGCTACACCCATGAAAATGCGTGTGGGCAAAATAAATGCCAAACATACCATTGCTAAAGCAATACACGCAATGCAAAAACAACACACAGACAGAGACAATGTCAGCTTCTGGAGAGATGTTGCAATAGAACTTGGTTGGCCAATTAGTTCACAAAAAAGAGAGATGCTTTCTGTTAAACGTCTCCGTCAAATTTGGCAAGCAAATAGAGGTGATGTGAAAGGCCTTATTAATCTGTTTGATGAGGGAGACCAAAATACTCTTGCTTGTTCAGTTGATATTGGGAACATCCAGGATATGGATGACAATAGTGGATGTCCAGATATTGGTGATACCTTGACCACAGAGAAGAAACATATTAGTGCATATTCAGATAAAGCTGACAAGATAGCTGCAGAGGTTCTACAAGCTAATACATCTGCTACACCCATGAAAATGCGTGTGGGCAAAAGAAATGCCGAACATACACTAGGTGATGAGTGGGTGAGGCCAAAAAAAAAAAAAAAAAAAACTGTCTATTGCATTTGTGAAAAAACAAATGACCCAGCAAAAGCTATGCTTGAATGTAATCTCTGTGGAGGCTGGTATCATATGGACTGTGTGGGAGTTTCACCGAGTCGAGACTTTGATACTCTCACTTATGCCTGTTTATCCACCACTTGCAATCATGAGGCATTGACACAGGGGATTCTATATACAGAAAAAAATTGCCGTGTTCAGGTGCAGCCTAAGCCATTTGTGCACCATGGAGAGGAGGAAAAGTTGGTAGTGCAAGACAGCCCTGTAGTTGAACAGCCTTTTGTGGAACGTGAAACAGATCACTCCCCTGCACTTCATGAAAGCCCTGTAGACTATGTTTCGGCCCTACAAGAGCCGTTTGTGGAAATAGAACAGTCCTATGCACTTCATGAGTGCCCTGTAGATGAACAGCTTGATCAGTCTGGCAATCAATCTGTGGTGGGTCAGCCTAACATAGGACGTGAGTGTAAATTGAATAGTCTTGAAGAGGATGACATACAAATGCAGACTCTAGATGAAAGTACTGTTCAGAGTGTCATGGGACCTGGTGCAACACTAGGACCCTTCAAACACTGTGCCCTTGAACCTACTAGCTTTACTTTGCAGGCTTCCGAATGGGAACTTTTTCACTCCTACAGAGCCAAAGGAAGTAAGACTTTTAAGAGGTATGAATGGCAAGAGTTATTTGCCAGAAAGCTGAAGGAATCAAATTCTTACTGTATAATACGTTTTTCTAATCACAACTTTTCTATTGCTACCATCAGAAAAACATACAAGCCATGTCTCACGATCAATGGCTCCTGCCGGCATACTTCAAGTGAGATGACTTTCAAAATACTTCTCCATTCATTCGAAGAGGGCATATTTCATATAGTTTACACTGGCAACCTATATCACACAAAGGACAGATTGAGAAGTAGATATATTAGGGGCCAAGAACGTAAGGAGTTAGGGATATCAATGAAGGACAAATCGCCATATTGTGCTTACGTCGATGCAGTAGGAAAGGCAGATCCTAGGTCTTTAATAGCTGGTAATCGAAGTGGAGTGGGTAGAGACTCCGCTCCGTTTAGAAAGGTCAAACATGAACATCGCAAACTAAGCTGGATGCATGATGATGAGATTACAGCTCTGCGCCTACTGAAAGCTGACTGGGAAGATGAAGACACAGAAAGTGTAGTTGTAAAAGGATTCATTCAACTTATTAAAGTTAGTCCCCTTAAGGTTATATGTTTTAGTGAAGCAGGAGTGAGACTGTGGCACGATGTGATTAAGGACAGCGCTGCATCATGGGATGCCACTGGGGGAATCATTAAGAGTAAATTAACAAAGAAAAGGATTTTGTATTATGAGATTGTAGTAAGTTCATCCACTTCGTCCGCTTCAACTCCTGTAGCATTTATGATCAGTGAACAACACACCCAGACTGCTGTAGAGGAGCTCCTCACGGAATTGAGGTGCAAAGAGAAGGAGATATTTGGTGCCAACACAACACCCATGCAGATTGCAAAATGTTTGCACTTTATGTTTGCTGTGTTGCACTTTTGAGTACATTGCACGTTGTACCCGTTTATAATACATTTGAGTGATCTTTGCACCGTGGTACATTGCATGTTGTACCCGTTTATTATACATTTGAGTGATGTTTGCATTTAGGTACGTTGCACGCAGTACCATTTTATACTTTTGAGTGTGGTTTGCACTTCCTAGAACTTCCACATTTTTACAGTTTTGCATGATTTGTGTTTGAATAATGAGTGCTGTTATTAACACACACACACACACATAAAGTAAATTGATCAAATCTGTGACTACTAAACTACTAAAGTAGCCTCTCAGTCCACCTTAAGACAATTGGCAATGTTTAAAAAACAAATATTGGAAACTTTATTTATAATTTTTTGTACACTGTTTTATTAGTAAAGAGTAATTAAAAGGTATTTTTTTAAACTTTCAAAGCCTTGTCTGTATTCTTTTATTGTGTGTGGTTGTGTGGGGTTGTGTGGGGTTGCGTCCAATGACCGCGTTTGCGTTTCTGACCCCTGACCTCACTGGACGGCCCGCCACTTTTCAAAATACACCTGTGCCGCTTAGCGGAGAGTGTGGCGGTGTAGAGGGGGTCTCCCCGAACGCGTGCGTACCTTGCAAGTTCCGGCACTAAGCTCCGTCTCCTGTCCAGTGTCCAATTTGTATAGGCTATGCACTGAAAACGGCCCTTTTCTGACCCCTGACCTCACTGGACGGCCCGCCACTTTTCAAAATACACCTGTGCCGCTTAGCGGAGAGTGTGGCGGTGTAGAGGGGGTCTCCCCGAACGCGTGCGTACCTTGCAAGTTCCGGCACTAAGCTCCGTCTCCTGTCCAGTGTCCAATTTGTATAGGCTATGCACTGAAAACGGCCCTTTTCTGACCCCTGACCTCACTGGACGGCCCGCCACTTTTCAAAATACACCTGTGCCGCTTAGCGGAGAGTGTGGCGGTGTAGAGGGGGTCTCCCCGAACGCGTGCGTACCTTGCAAGTTCCGGCACTAAGCTCCGTCTCCTGTCCAGTGTCCAATTTGTATAGGCTATGCACTGAAAACGGCCCTTTTCTGACCCCTGACCTCACTGGACGGCCCGCCACTTTTCAAAATACACCTGTGCCGCTTAGCGGAGAGTGTGGCGGTGTAGAGGGGGTCTCCCCGAACGCGTGAGTACCTTGCAAGTTCCGGCACTAAGCTCCGTCTCCTGTCCAGTGTCCAATTTGTATAGGCTATGCACTGAAAACGGCCCTTTTCTGACCCCTGACCTCACTGGACGGCCCGCCACTTTTCAAAATACACCTGTGCCGCTTAGCGGAGAGTGTGGCGGTGTAGAGGGGGTCTCCCCGAACGCGTGCGTACCTTGCAAGTTCCGGCACTAAGCTCCGTCTCCTGTCCAGTGTCCAATTTGTATAGGCTATGCACTGAAAACGGCACTTTTCTGACCCCTGACCTCACTGGACGGCCCGCCACTTTTCAAAATACACCTGTGCCGCTTAGCGGAGAGTGTGGCGGTGTAGAGGGGGTCTCCCCGAACGCGTGCGTACCTTGCAAGTTCCGGCACTAAGCTCCGTCTCCTGTCCAGTGTCCAATTTGTATAGGCTATGCACTGAAAACGGCCCTTTTCTGACCCCTGACCTCACTGGACGGCCCGCCACTTTTCAAAATACACCTGTGCCGCTTAGCGGAGAGTGTGGCGGTGTAGAGGGGGTCTCCCCGAACGCGTGCGTACCTTGCAAGTTCCGGCACTAAGCTCCGTCTCCTGTCCAGTGTCCAATTTGTATAGGCTATGCACTGAAAACGGCCCTTTTCTGACCCCTGACCTCACTGGACGGCCCGCCACTTTTCAAAATACACCTGTGCCGCTTAGCGGAGAGTGTGGCGGTGTAGAGGGGGTCTCCCCGAACGCGTGAGTACCTTGCAAGTTCCGGCACTAAGCTCCGTCTCCTGTCCAGTGTCCAATTTGTATAGGCTATGCACTGAAAACGGCCCTTTTCTGACCCCTGACCTCACTGGACGGCCCGCCACTTTTCAAAATACACCTGTGCCGCTTAGCGGAGAGTGTGGCGGTGTAGAGGGGGTCTCCCCGAACGCGTGCGTACCTTGCAAGTTCCGGCACTAAGCTCCGTCTCCTGTCCAGTGTCCAATTTGTATAGGCTATGCACTGAAAACGGCCCTTTTCTGACCCCTGACCTCACTGGACGGCCCGCCACTTTTCAAAATACACCTGTGCCGCTTAGCGGAGAGTGTGGCGGTGTAGAGGGGGTCTCCCCGAACGCGTGCGTACCTTGCAAGTTCCGGCACTAAGCTCCGTCTCCTGTCCAGTGTCCAATTTGTATAGGCTATGCACTGAAAACGCCCCTTTTCTGACCCCTGACCTCACTGGACGGCCCGCCACTTTTCAAAATACACCTGTGCCGCTTAGCGGAGAGTGTGGCGGTGTAGAGGGGGTCTCCCCGAACGCGTGCGTACCTTGCAAGTTCCGGCACTAAGCTCCGTCTCCTGTCCAGTGTCCAATTTGTATAGGCTATGCACTGAAAACGGCCCTTTTCTGACCCCTGACCTCACTGGACGGCCCGCCACTTTTCAAAATACACCTGTGCCGCTTAGCGGAGAGTGTGGCGGTGTAGAGGGGGTCTCCCCGAACGCGTGAGTACCTTGCAAGTTCCGGCACTAAGCTCCGTCTCCTGTCCAGTGTCCAATTTGTATAGGCTATGCACTGAAAACGGCCCTTTTCTGACCCCTGACCTCACTGGACGGCCCGCCACTTTTCAAAATACACCTGTGCCGCTTAGCGGAGAGTGTGGCGGTGTAGAGGGGGTCTCCCCGAACGCGTGCGTACCTTGCAAGTTCCGGCACTAAGCTCCGTCTCCTGTCCAGTGTCCAATTTGTATAGGCTATGCACTGAAAACGGCACTTTTCTGACCCCTGACCTCACTGGACGGCCCGCCACTTTTCAAAATACACCTGTGCCGCTTAGCGGAGAGTGTGGCGGTGTAGAGGGGGTCTCCCCGAACGCGTGCGTACCTTGCAAGTTCCGGCACTAAGCTCCGTCTCCTGTCCAGTGTCCAATTTGTATAGGCTATGCACTGAAAACGGCCCTTTTCTGACCCCTGACCTCACTGGACGGCCCGCCACTTTTCAAAATACACCTGTGCCGCTTAGCGGAGAGTTTGGCGGTGTAGAGGGGGTCTCCCCGAACGCGTGCGTACCTTGCAAGTTCCGGCACTAAGCTCCGTCTCCTGTCCAGTGTCCAATTTGTATAGGCTATGCACTGAAAACGGCCCTTTTCTGACCCCTGACCTCACTGGACGGCCCGCCACTTTTCAAAATACACCTGTGCCGCTTAGCGGAGAGTGTGGCGGTGTAGAGGGGGTCTCCCCGAACGCGTGAGTACCTTGCAAGTTCCGGCACTAAGCTCCGTCTCCTGTCCAGTGTCCAATTTGTATAGGCTATGCACTGAAAACGGCCCTTTTCTGACCCCTGACCTCACTGGACGGCCCGCCACTTTTCAAAATACACCTGTGCCGCTTAGCGGAGAGTGTGGCGGTGTAGAGGGGGTCTCCCCGAACGCGTGCGTACCTTGCAAGTTCCGGCACTAAGCTCCGTCTCCTGTCCAGTGTCCAATTTGTATAGGCTATGCACTGAAAACGGCACTTTTCTGACCCCTGACCTCACTGGACGGCCCGCCACTTTTCAAAATACACCTGTGCCGCTTAGCGGAGAGTGTGGCGGTGTAGAGGGGGTCTCCCCGAACGCGTGCGTACCTTGCAAGTTCCGGCACTAAGCTCCGTCTCCTGTCCAGTGTCCAATTTGTATAGGCTATGCACTGAAAACGGCACTTTTCTGACCCCTGACCTCACTGGACGGCCCGCCACTTTTCAAAATACACCTGTGCCGCTTAGCGGAGAGTGTGGCGGTGTAGAGGGGGTCTCCCCGAACGCGTGCGTACCTTGCAAGTTCCGGCACTAAGCTCCGTCTCCTGTCCAGTGTCCAATTTGTATAGGCTATGCACTGAAAACGGCCCTTTTCTGACCCCTGACCTCACTGGACGGCCCGCCACTTTTCAAAATACACCTGTGCCGCTTAGCGGAGAGTGTGGCGGTGTAGAGGGGGTCTCCCCGAACGCGTGAGTACCTTGCAAGTTCCGGCACTAAGCTCCGTCTCCTGTCCAGTGTCCAATTTGTATAGGCTATGCACTGAAAACGGCCCTTTTCTGACCCCTGACCTCACTGGACGGCCCGCCACTTTTCAAAATACACCTGTGCCGCTTAGCGGAGAGTGTGGCGGTGTAGAGGGGGTCTCCCCGAACGCGTGCGTACCTTGCAAGTTCCGGCACTAAGCTCCGTCTCCTGTCCAGTGTCCAATTTGTATAGGCTATGCACTGAAAACGGCACTTTTCTGACCCCTGACCTCACTGGACGGCCCGCCACTTTTCAAAATACACCTGTGCCGCTTAGCGGAGAGTGTGGCGGTGTAGAGGGGGTCTCCCCGAACGCGTGCGTACCTTGCAAGTTCCGGCACTAAGCTCCGTCTCCTGTCCAGTGTCCAATTTGTATAGGCTATGCACTGAAAAAGGCCCTTTTCTGACCCCTGACCTCACTGGACGGCCCGCCACTTTTCAAAATACACCTGTGCCGCTTAGCGGAGAGTGTGGCGGTGTAGAGGGGGTCTCCCCGAACGCGTGCGTACCTTGCAAGTTCCGGCACTAAGCTCCGTCTCCTGTCCAGTGTCCAATTTGTATAGGCTATGCACTGAAAACGGCCCTTTTCTGACCCCTGACCTCACTGGACGGCCCGCCACTTTTCAAAATACACCTGTGCCGCTTAGCGGAGAGTGTGGCGGTGTAGAGGGGGTCTCCCCGAACGCGTGAGTACCTTGCAAGTTCCGGCACTAAGCTCCGTCTCCTGTCCAGTGTCCAATTTGTATAGGCTATGCACTGAAAACGGCCCTTTTCTGACCCCTGACCTCACTGGACGGCCCGCCACTTTTCAAAATACACCTGTGCCGCTTAGCGGAGAGTGTGGCGGTGTAGAGGGGGTCTCCCCGAACGCGTGCGTACCTTGCAAGTTCCGGCACTAAGCTCCGTCTCCTGTCCAGTGTCCAATTTGTATAGGCTATGCACTGAAAAAGGCCCTTTTCTGACCCCTGACCTCACTGGACGGCCCGCCACTTTTCAAAATACACCTGTGCCGCTTAGCGGAGAGTGTGGCGGTGTAGAGGGGGTCTCCCCGAACGCGTGCGTACCTTGCAAGTTCCGGCACTAAGCTCCGTCTCCTGTCCAGTGTCCAATTTGTATAGGCTATGCACTGAAAACGGCACTTTTCTGACCCCTGACCTCACTGGACGGCCCGCCACTTTTCAAAATACACCTGTGCCGCTTAGCGGAGAGTGTGGCGGTGTAGAGGGGGTCTCCCCGAACGCGTGCGTACCTTGCAAGTTCCGGCACTAAGCTCCGTCTCCTGTCCAGTGTCCAATTTGTATAGGCTATGCACTCCTTTGAACAGCATTTATCCATTTAGATAAATTATTAATGTTTTAAATCCGTTTTTGTTACACAGTAACATAATATGTGTTATATAGCTTCGTTTAAATGCTTAATTTATAGTTTTAATGTGCAAATTAACCGTTTTTCAATGGTTTTCAATGGTTTCTTTTTACTCTAGAGGGTACTCTTATTCTGAAGAGATCGTCAACCGGAAGTCTTATTTCTGCTCCGTTATTTCTGCTCACGGAACACAGATCACATTCATACATTACACACTCATACACACAGGCAGCAGAGCAAGCTGCAACAATGTTGCTACATGACAACATAGCACCACAACAGTTGGACTCTGGCGAAATGGATACTAAGTAACTGTCATACGACATAGAGGCGAGACGGTAGGTAAGTAACTGCTGTTTGTTTACTAATAGTGTGTGTGTGTGTGTGTGTGTGTGTGTGTGTGTGTGTGTGTGTGTGTGTGTGTGTGTGTGTGTGTGTGTGTGTGTGTGTGTGAGAATCAAACTAATGACTGATCATGGATCATTGTTTACACACTGCAGGGAACTTCACATAAACATAACACTGCTGCTGCTGCTTAGTTACTGCATGTTTTTTTAACGTGGTTATTATATAGCCTGGGATCAAGACTATCATAGATGTGTATGTGATTGATTCTGATTCTCATAATCGATCACATACATCTATGATAGTCTTGATCCAAGGCTATTGGAACATTAGGAACATTCTACTTCAGTTCATAGCCAGACAGAAATGGAATTAGTTCGAAAATTAGAAACTGACTGTATGGCATAATATAGAATAGAGTGAGATCCAATGGGATATATCATAGAAAGGTATTTTTGTAAGATGTTGTTATGTTTTTGCTGGATAGCATCAGTCAGACACAAACCCCACATAACACTACTAGATGTCATTTAATAAGGTAAAGTGGGACATAATAGGGGGAAAAGACAAGGTAGGCTATTTAAAACTATATAGTGTCTTTGAGTTGAGTGTGACCAGGGTCCAGGTCACACATAATGCTAGTGCTGCTTCAAGAGCGTCTAGCTGTTGTGTTAGCCCTAGAATGTCTGTGATCTTACATACATTTCAAGCATTCCAAATACATTTCAAGTATTTGGAATACTTGAAATGTATGTAAGATCACAGACATTCTAGGGCTAGCTGTTGTGTGTGGTGTTATGCAACTTGGGATACAGTGTGTGCAGTGGTGTAA
This sequence comes from Gymnoscopelus braueri, assembly GCF_963280865.1. Classification (NCBI taxonomy): domain Eukaryota; kingdom Metazoa; phylum Chordata; class Actinopteri; order Myctophiformes; family Myctophidae; genus Gymnoscopelus; species Gymnoscopelus braueri. Next base: position 10,661,848 of record NC_137626.1, read on the forward strand.
AGTAACTAAGTACGTGTACTCAAGTGCTGTACTTAAGTGCAATTTTGAGGTATTTGTACTTGACTTGAGTATTGACAATTTCCAATACTTTTGCTTCTACTCCACGTACATCTCAGAGGCAAATATTGTACTTTTTACTCCACTACAATTATTTGAAAACTTTAGTTACTAGTTACTTTGTAGGTTCTGATTATTAATTAACACAAAATTACCCACTTAGGCCCTATATACATTTCGGCCATTTGAAAATATGCATCGCATTGTGAGCTTGTAGATCGGTTATTTTCAAAAGATTTTTATACATTTGAAAACTTAAAATGGGACATTCTGCACAATGAGTACTTTTACTTTGAGTACCTTAAGTACATTTTGATGCCAATACTTTTGTACCTTTACTCAAGTTCATTTTGAATTCTGGACTTTTACTCGTCACAGAGTGTGTGTGTGTGTTTTGAATTCTGGACTTTTACTCGTCACTGTGTGTGTGTGTGTGTGTGTGTGTGTGTGTGTGTGTGTGTGTGTGTGTGTGTGTGTGTGTGTGTGTGTGTGTGTGTGTGTGTGTGTGTGTGTGTGTGTGTGTGTGTGTGTGTGTGGGGGGTGTGGGGGGGTGTGTGTGTGTGTGTGTGTGTGTGTGTGGGGGGGTGTGGGGGGGTGTGTGTGTGTGTGTGTGTGGGGGTGTGTGTGTGTGTGTGAGATATCAGAAAATGGCACCAGATCTAACGCCACCATTGTAAGAGTCAGTGACACATCAAACAATCCCCTTTAGTCCCATGGGGGGGAGGACATGCAGGAAAGGGTTTGGGCACCAACTGGACCCTTACAGGTGTGTAACTCTGTTGGTTCCATTTGGACGCTCTTCAGGGCTATGGTGGTCCTTGAAATAAATAAAAAAAAGGTTTGAAGAACCAATGCTATATAGTGTTAAAGGAGAGTTCCAGTCATTTTAGGTATTTGCTTTGATGTGTTGCTAATCACTCACCAACATACCAGGGGCAGGTGACTTTTTTCATAGAAGTCCCTGTTGTCCATTGTGGAGACCCCTTCCACTGGCATAATGGAGAAATGTGGATAAACGAAAACGCCTATTTTAGCAGCTCAAAATTTCGTTTTTTTCCCACTAATCCTCATTATGCAGTGTCCTGACACTAAAACATGCACTGAATGTCCCTTATGAGCTGCCGTTCATGCAGAACGACATGGAGCTGGTTGCTTGTTTCTCTCACAGAATCTGGCAACACCGAGGACCATGTTGGTGAGTGATTAGCGACACATACCTAAAATGACTGGAACTCTCCTTTAAGGCCAGTCCACACCAATGCAACTCCTTGCAACTAATCTATGTAACCACTTTAACCATTATTTTATTCTTTGGCTATTCAAAAATACCAGATCTACAAGTTCATGCTATGAGCTTGTAGATCTGCTTGTAAAATGTGTCCAAATCTTTGAACATATAATATATTTTAAAGCAAAGATTTTTTACTCAAACCTTTGCTTCTGGGGGTCCCTGGAACAAAATATTTTCAGATGGGGGTCCGCGGCCAAATACATATCGTGTGTGTGTGTATATTTATATATATATACAGGTCCTTGGCATGAAAATGTTTGAGCACCACTGATTATTATAGCAACATAAGTGTTTCAGAAAACTGTTAGGATTTAGAGGACATTTGTAGAATCGTATCTCAAGTCTTAATGGGTTAAAGGGATAGTTCACCCAAAAAGTTCACCGGCGGAGCAGTAGAGGTTCCGGTAGGAGAGACAAAGGAGACTCTTTGTGTCTCCTACCGGATCCTCTGCCTACCGGTCCGCTGGTCATCAAATTATTGGCTTAGGAATGTGACAAAAACTAAAACAAAGCCATGAATTCAAGTCTCCATGGGGTGACTAATCGATAGGAAAAAAAGTCATTTTGGGGTGAACTATCTCTTTAAGGCCCTTCCACAGTCCACACCAATGCAACTCCTTGCAACTGCCATTTGGGGATAATGGTTGCGAGTAGCAAGGAGTTGCATTGGTGTGGACTGGCCTTTTTACAGGGCCATAGGTTGTCGTATGGGCCAACAACAACATCAGTGAGTATACTGTATAGAGCCCGACCGATGCCAGATTTTTGGGTCCGATGCCGATACCGATTTTGAGAGTCCTGGACCACCGATTGCCGATGTTTTTGACCGATATTTTGTAATTAAATAAAATAATAAAAAATAATTTTCAAAAACGTATAAACTTAATTTTTTCATTAAAGTTAAGAATATAAGATTGAGAACATTTAAATAAAATGCAATCACATTATTACAAATAAACATGAATACAATTATTTGAAAACTTTAGTTACTAGTCACTTTGTAGATTTTAATTATTAATATTATTACTAAACATGCATTAACCACAAGTCTTCAGCCCTTTTTAAACTTCGGCTATTTGCAGTGGTGGAAAGTAACTAAGTACATTTACTAAATTACTGTACTTAGTACAATTTTGAGGTATTTGTACTTCACTTGAGTATTTCCAATTTCCAATACTTTTACTTCTACTCCACTACATCTCAGAGGCAAATATTATACTTTTACTCCACTACAAGTATTTGAAAACTTTAGTTATTAGTTACTTTGAATATTTTGATTATTATTACAAAACATACATTAACCACTTCAGCCCTATATAGGGCCATTTGAAATTAGCTGATCTGCAAGCTTGTAGATCTGCTATTTTCAAAAGATTTTTATACATTTGAGAACTTGAAATTGATTGAAATTTGATGCCAATACTTTCACTTAAGTACATTTTGAATTTCAGACTTACTCGTAACAGAGTATTTCTATATTGCAGTATTGATACTTTTACTTAAGTAAAACATTTTAGTACTTTTTCCACCACTGGCTATTTGAAAATAGCAGATCTACAAGCTCACAAGTCACAACATGTTGCTATGCAGTGCTTTGTGAGCTTGTAGATCTACTATTTTGAAAACATTTTCATACATAATGATATAAAGGAGTGTAGTGCACTTCTAAATTTAGGATTTGGTTTTGGTCAATTGATTTAGTTTTCATATTACATTGACATGACGCTGTCACAGACCGACGTGCTCATGCAGAGCCCGTCCATCGATTGGTTGTGAAATCGCCCTGACAACCAACAACAACCAATAAAACCCACAACTGTCCCTTCGGACTATAGGATCCATTCTAAACTATGGGATTGTACAACTTGAGCGTCGAGTCACACAGGCTTGAGGCTTTGAGCACAACAAAACTGTGTCCTTGTATTTTAGTTATGAACAAAGTCTTGCTGAGAGCAAAATGAACGGCCCAAGGTAAGGGTAATGCTTTACAAAGTTGTAAGAGGAATCCCTAGCCAGGCTCTTCTTTTCGCAGATAAGTGAGGCTGGGACCGAGGCTAAGGCAGGCTAGGCTTCATCTGACTGACCATCTTGTCCGCTCTGATGAAAAGTGAAAGTAAATGAAACTCGCCCCAAATCACGCTCACCCCCATTCTTTTTCGCGGACCGACGGTTCTTGCATTTGTTTGATGATAAGGTTAGAACATAGTTTTACTGTGGTTACGTTTAGAAATAAGGTTAGGTAGGTTTAGGCATAGTTTACTGAAGTTACGTTTGTGAATACCGCGGGATTTTCCCCGGGGCGATTGTGTTTTAGGGCGACTGTGTTTTGGGGCGAGAGTTTTGGTATTCACCGTGCGTCTGCCAAGCCGCACTCCTCCGCTCAGAAACAGCGTGGAGATGTTAAATTAACGTCTCACTCAGACAGACGTTAATATATATTTCTTTAGCGATATACAAGTAGCTTAGAAGATTGTAGTAGCCTATGCCCAATTGCCCATAAAAATATATACCTAACAGTTGCATCATGATCCATAAATTAACGAGCCTCGCGTCGAGTCATTCATATCATTTATTAATTAATTGAGCTTGGTCTCTCTAGAAGGCATTGTAGTGGTAGATAAGTCTGAGTAAGTTTGAGTACTTAGAAAAGCGCCATATAAATGCAATTCATTATTATTATCATTATTATTATCCCTCTCAGTATTATTGAGAGATTGTTGAGAAAAACGAGCAATCTTTGTGGATTTCACATAAATAAATATAAACACCTTTACCGCAGCTGCGCAGCAATTGCACAATCAGTGAAAATATTATTGACAAAAACATCGGAATGATTGTTGTAAGAATTGAACGAGCTAAAACCTTTTAAACAAAAAAATTACAGTTTTCATATACTATCATTTATTAACATTGAACAGCACCTGTGCCCCTCCTTCTATTTTATTTTATTATTATATAAGATGATGTTTGGCAACATATGTGATGTCTATTGTTTGTTTTTTTGTTTTATGTGTTTTGTTTTTGAAAACTTAATAAAAATTAAGTGAAAAAAAAAAAAAAACATCGGAACATCGGTGGAAATAATGACCGATGTCCGATGTCAACATCGGGGTCCAAAATGACCGATGTATCGGTTCCACCGATGTATCGGTCGGGCTCTACTATGAACTATCTATAATTTAGCTGGGGACCCCCGTGGAACCAACTCAAGGACCGCTGGGGGTCCCCTTAGCCTAACCACTAAAGACTAGACTAGTTCTGGGGGAGATTTAAAGCTTAAAAAGCCTCAATCAGTGATACAGAACGTAAACAAATGGACACTCAGCCCCATCATCACCAAAAACATAAAAACACAGCCAGGGAGACAATGTGTTTCTGTGAATGAATCTAACACTAGATATCACATGTATTATTCATACACACTGGAACTTATTTACACTTATTCTGCGGACCTGGCAGGTTTTCTAGCGTTGCTGGCAGCTAATGTTGGTAAACATTGGAGTAAAAACAATATTCTTACGTTCTAATACTCAATAACCCCTATTACACTGGAACAACTCTACTAACACTTTATTACACTCTAATAACTCAAATAACGCTCTATTGCACTAATAAATCTACAATAGCACGTTATTACACTCCAATAACTCTATAATAACACTATTACACTTTAATAACTCTCCCAACACTCCAAGTCCTATTAATACATTATTGTAACTTTTTTGCACACCGAGCTGGAATCGATCCCGGGTCTCCAGCTCTGCAGACCAGCGGGTAACAAGCAACTCCTGGCTGTCTTAGATGTTGCTGGTTAACCTGCCGGTCTGCAGAGACCAGGGTTCGAGTCCAGCTCGGTGTGCACAAACGTTACGTTACATTTAGTGTCAGGAGTGGGATACGAACCCACGCCTCCAAGGGAGCTGGCTCTCTTGGAGGCGCAAGTTACGGCCGGGTCTAGGCTGCGATATATTAATATTTACATTCTACAACATCAAACTGCTTTAAGAATGTAAAGCCCCCAGAAGAACAATCACTGTCTGTCTGTCTGTCTGTCTGTCTGTCTGTCTGTCTCACTCTGTCTGTCTGTCTGTCTGTCTGTCTGTCTCACTCTGTCTGTCTGTCTGTCTGTCTGTCTGTGTGTCTCACTCTGTCTGTCTGTCTGTCTGTGTGTCTCACTCTGTCTGTCTGTCTGTCTGTCTGTCTGTCTGTCTGTCTGTCTCACTCTGTCTGTCTGTCTGTGTGTCTCACTCTGTCTGTCTGTCTGTCTGTCTGTGTGTCTCACTCTGTCTGTCTGTCTGTCTGTGTGTCTCACTCTGTCTGTCTGTCTGTCTGTCTGTGTGTCTCACTCTGTCTGTCTGTCTGTCTGTCTGTGTGTCTCACTCTGTCTGTCTGTCTGTCTGTGTGTCTCACTCTGTCTGTCTGTCTGTCTGTCTGTGTGTCTCACTCTGTCTGTCTGTCTGTCTGTCTGTGTGTCTCACTCTGTCTGTCTGTCTGTCTGTCTGTGTGTCTCACTCTGTCTGTCTGTCTGTCTGTCTGTCTGTCTGTCTGTCTGTGTGTCTCACTCTGTCTGTCTGTCTGTCTGTGTGTCTCACTCTGTCTGTCTGTCTGTCTGTCTGTGTGTCTCACTCTGTCTGTCTGTCTGTCTGTCTGTCTGTCTGTCTGTGTGTCTCACTCTGTCTGTCTGTCTGTCTGTGTGTCTCACTCTGTCTGTCTGTCTGTCTGTGTGTCTCACTCTGTCTGTCTGTCTGTCTGTGTGTCTCACTCTGTCTGTCTGTCTGTCTGTCTGTCTGTGTGTCTCACTCTGTCTGTCTGTCTGTCTGTCTGTGTGTCTCACTCTGTCTGTCTGTCTGTCTGTCTGTCTGTGTGTCTCACTCTGTCTGTCTGTCTGTCTGTGTGTCTCACTCTGTCTGTCTGTCTGTCTCTTTAACTCTAGTCTCTGATGCGGTATAACACTGCTTAATAAAGTTAAACCGGTGTCACGCTGGTTTAGAGGATACAAACATGTGTTTATAATCAGACATTCAGACAATGTACAAAATAAGTCAATAAATAGTAAATAAATGAACTTACCACCCAGGTCAGCCCCGCCCCCCCGCTCCCTGCTCCATTAGACATGTTTCTTTGTGATGAAGAGCCTCTGGTGTGAGGATGAGGAGGATGAGGAGGATGAGAGGCTGAACCACAACCCAGGAATGAACGTCTGCTTCTTTAACGTCAATACACGCTGAATAAATAAATAAAAAGCCTCCACAGACCCTCTGGAAAACACGTGTTTTCAGTCGCTAAAAGCCGCCAGAAAGCGTTTGCTTTTCATATTGTTCCTCCTCCTCCTAGCGGCGGGCCGTGAGGGAGCAGGCCGCGGAGGGAGCACTGAGAGGCGGAGTGTTAAAACGGAGCGGCGGGGCTTCTCTGAGGCCTCCTGCTCCTCAACAATAAGATGCTAGCCTGATGCTAACCGGTTAGCTGCTATAAATACTGTACAAAACGATACAAAGACTAAACGCTGCAACGACGTTTATGATATAAAAAGTATAATTAATGACAAATGTGTCGTTGCTGAAAATGTTCCCGAATGCTTCGTATTTAAATGTGTTTCATTGATCATTAAAAACCCGGCTACCGGTCGGTGCTTCAGCCTCCTGTTCCCGTCCGGCTCCTCCGTCCATCGCTCGAGCGGCGTCGTCGCGCTGCTGCTCCGCCTACCGAGCGGGAAACGGACCAATCAGATCGACGCTTTTGCAGACAACGGCCAATCACGTCGCAGCTTTCAAGAGATGCCGGCATTTAGGCCAATGGGGGGCCGAGATAAGATAACCCACCGCGAGGGGGTGTACCTACCGTCTGTGGCCCGACAGAGGGCGTCAGAGACAAACCAAAGCCATTGTAGACCAGGGGTCTTTCAGGCCAGGGACCCCCTTAGCTGAGAGAGAGATGAAGCAGGGACCCCTTAGCTGAGAGAGAGATGAAGCAGGGACCCCCTTAGCAGAGAGAGATGAAGCAGGGACCCCCTTAGCAGAGAGAGATGAAGCAGGGACCCCCTTAGCAGAGAGAGAGATGAAGCAGGGACCCCTTAGCAGAGAGATGAAGCAGGGACACCCCGTACATATTGTATAAATTGTGCTGCAGATTACACTTTTTCATAATTTAATAGATAGCTGGATTCATGCTAATGCGTATTTTCAGACAGTTAACTTTTTAAACTTTCAATATTTAGTAAACCTGACCTTTTCACTCTGTACTTGGTCTGATCTTCTTTCCCCCTCTACACAAACTCTCCGAAAATAGCAGATCTACAAGCTCGCAGCGCAAGGCGTTGTGAGCTTGTAGATCTATTTTCGGCTAATGTTCCCCATCACACAAAGATATGGCGGACCCCCTGTAGTAACTCTGAGGACCCCTTAGGGGTCCCAGACCCTGTGTTGAAGACCCATGATGTAGACATGTTGTACAGTACTGTATATGAGACATTAAATATGAAATTTGGAAAATTGCATTTAAAAAAGATAAATGCTTTTTAATCTTCCAGAAATCCAGATTAAAACCAACATTTAAGTGAAGTAGAATTTTAGCCACTTTGAACCCATGGTGTCCCTATCTAATAGGGCATGTCATTAAAGACAAGAATGGTAAAAGAAGATTGCGAAAACAGCCAATCTACAAGCTTGAGACGCGTTTTATAGATCGACTATTTTCGCAGGGTGGCGACATCATATGAACACAGAAGGTATGATATTAGGGCACAAGTGGTTATTAATCAACCACAGAAATGAAGAAATATATATATCTTTATTATACCAATTGTACAGGCATTACCGTAAACTACTAAACCCAAGTGAACTCTAATATCAGTTTATGAGAGTCTCCAGTGGTGACATTGCATTGCCACGTGAATGCATTCAAATTATAATAAAGGTCTACAAATCAAATGATTTATCTGACCTCGATACTGTACTAGCGGAGGAGGAAGCATCCACTGACCGTCTCGTCTCCTTAAGGGGAAATAGTGTTTTTTTTCTTTACATGCATGACAAATACACACAATGCACAACGGATGCTAATAATATTACAACACACATTGAATGGATGGTTTCATTGAGGTTATTATTTATACACTGCATTCATACATCATTCTCTCAGACAATTTGACATTCGGTCAAAAGCTCAGGTTTTTGGAGACTTTTAAAGGCGCAGTTCACCCATTTACAACTTTAGCTCATTATAAGATGGAAAAGATTCCCGTCTGACCACTCTGCGTCTCATTGGTGGGCTATGGTTAGCTCAGAAACCTGCCTACCAGTGACATCATCGACGGGGGATTCCAAGCTAATAGATAGAAACTACAGCTTTTCTCTTCATGTAAAGTTAACATGCTGAATAGAGGACAACGTTCTTGCATTCATAAAAAACAAAAAAGCCTGACATCTTGTTCAAATGACCAAACCGATGAGGTCACTGGTAGGCAGGTTCCTGAACTGTCCACAGCCCAACAATGAGACACAGAGTAGATCTTATAACGAGCATAAGTGAGGACCTATTACATATTATGTGAAAATAAGATTGAAAATGGGTGAACTGGTCCTTTTAAGAAGAAAAAAACAAACAAAACAAAAATATCTAATAGTGTATAATAAATGATGAACCATCTGTTCCTGGTTCACCAACACTCATGATAAACTGTAGTAGTAGAGTAAAGTACTGATCATTTATTAGTAGAGTAAAGTACTGATCATTTATTAACTGCAGTGCCGTGAATTATGACCATTGCTCTGACCATAAGCACCAATCAACCATTACCACCAGTGGTTCTCAAAGCGGGGTTCCAGGGACCTGGAACGCATCTGTGTCACTTTAGATTTATTTGGCTATTAAAAAATAGCAGATATACAAGCTCATAGCGCGGCACTGAGCTTGTAGATCTGCTATTTTTGAAAAATTGTGATATTTTTTAGCAAATCTTTGAATATATATATTTTTAAGCGGACATTTGTAACTCAAAATCTTTGCTTCTCGGGGGGGTCCCTGAAACAAAATATTTGAGATGGGGGTCCGCGGCCAAATACATGTAATTTTGGGGGTCCTTGACATGAAAAAGTTTGAGAACCACTGCTGTCGGGTGTAGGAGGATGTCACAACGTGTGGTCAGGCGTCCTCCAGGTGTACCAGGGTGTCACAACGTGTGGTCAGGCGTCCTCCAGGTGTACCAGGGTGTCACAACGTGTGGTCAGGCGTCCTCCAGGTGTACCAGGACTTCAAACGACGGCTCTGCCGGCGGCGAAGTCTCCTTCAAACTCTGTCTGAACAGCTGAGCGTGTTGCCATGACGACTCTCCTTCTCCGCCACTGAGGCGAGCTTCAATGAGCAGCTCAGGAGATCCAGAGAGGCCGGAGAACGTGTGTGTTCTCCCATCTGAGAGAGAGAGAGAAAAACCATTAGATACTAGAGAACGTGTGTGTTCTCCCATCTCTCTCTCTCTGTGTGTGTGTGTGTGTGTGTGTGTGTGTGTGTGTGTGTGTGTGTGTGAGTGTGTGTGTGTGTGTGTGTGTGTGTGTGAGTGTGTGTGTGTGTGTGTGAGTGTGAGTGTGAGTGTGAGTGTGAGTGTGTGAGTGAGTGAGTGAGTGAGTGAGTGACCATTAGATACTAGAGAACGTGTGTGTTCTCCCATCTGAGCGAGAGAAAGGAAAACCATCAGGAGACTAAACAAATACATTCCATCACTGTCAACCCATTAGGGCTGCAACTACCGTCTTATTGTTTATCGTTTAGAATATTCAAATAATGGAAAAGCAGTGTTCAAATAATTCACTGCCAAGGACGACTTTGACGACTCTTTGCGTTTTCAGTGTTTTTTCAACTAGATGGCGCTGTTCGCTAACACATGAGTGACCATTTCACGCTCAGACACAAAGATCCAGGAGATCACGTGATCCCAAGATTTCCTCTTCCATTCACTTCCTGGTTAGCGTATTTGGGGAAACGGCTGTATCTTGCTTTCCTATTTTTCCCCTGCATTTTGGACGAGACATGCTATATTCAACGGCCTATAACAAGACATGCTATATTCAACGGCCTATAACAAGACATGCTATATTCAACGGCCTATAACAAGACATGCTATATTCAACGGCCTATAACAAGACATGCTATATTCAACGGCCTATATAACAAGCGAACGGAGGGGTTGCGATGACATTTTTCGCGGAAGCGCGTTGAAACCCTCCGTGTTTAGCTACGATCGGTGGCTCGATCACACTGGAGATAAATATCCTGTGACTACTTGAAAAGGTAAGGAAAAGGCTGGTTTTCGCTGGCACTGGCGTAGCAAACGATGTTTTGTTTCTGTCAGTCAATGAGTTAATAAACATGTTGTATAATCATGGCCCATGGTACCTGCAGAGAACTCTGTGAGCGTAGAACCCGCCCTCAGACACCAGGTCACCTTCCCAGAGTGGAAGGTCTGGCAGGAGGCTCTGACCGACACGCTGCCGACCTTCATCCCAGCAGGAGAGAAGTCCATCTTCCAGATGATGCTCCCCGTGGAGGAGCCCTCCGTCCGGGCCAGGTACACCTGGACACATGGAACAGAAGATACATCAACATTTAGCCAGTCCAAATCCTAATCTGTGACTACAGAATGAAAGAGTCCTCCGTCATGATTATTATTATTATTCTAAAGATCTAAACCAGGGGTCTTCAACGTTTTCAGGCCAAGGACCCCCTAGCTGAGAGAGAGAGATGAAGCAGGGACCCCCCTACTAGTTTTTTTGCTGTTCTTTTTTCCCTCTACACCTATAGCTTCTTTGCCAAAAATAGCCGATCTACAAGCTCTCAACGCCTCACGCTGCGAGGCGTTGAGAGCTTGTAGATCAGCTATTTTTGGCTTATGTTCCCCTCAGAAAAGGAATTGTAGGGTTCAAGTGGTTAATGTAAAAAACGAAATCCTATCACAAAAAGATTTGGCGGACCCCCTATAGTAGCTCTGAGGACCCCCTAGGGGTCCCGGACCCCCTGTTGAAGACCCCTGATCTAAACCTATCTTCTTGTTGCTCTGCATGCATCCAACCAGTTGAAGAAAATGCAGAATTGAGGCTTTAATGCATTTCCCTTCATGAAATATCAGAGAGCATTAGGAGTTTGATGGAAAATGCTTGTGAACATGCATTCTACTGTCAGCTTGACCCCTTCAAATACTCTTTAATACTAAAATAACTAAAGCATGTTCTTGTATTAGCTTGTAGAATGTAGATGGTTTATTTTGGGTGCACGGCATGCTTCCAAACCACTGAAATCAGTGGTTGTGGACACACACACAGTCCACTGCTGTCAGTCAAGGATCACGGCTGCATGTTGTTACAAGTTTAAAGGTTCTATGACATTCATTTTCACTTTTTTGATCTTTTATGTTTTTTTGAGGGTTTAAAAAAAATCTGAACTTTGAACATTCAGTGGATTTTCTGTGGTCTGGGGTTTTCTGAATAATTAGGCTGAAAAGTAATCTGAGCTTGGCCCTTCGACAGTGAGGTCACAGCCGATTAATCCCGCCCACTCTCCTCCTCGCCCCTCCCCTCCCCTATCCTTTCCTTTGGGGGGGGGCGGAGCAGAGGTGATGATTGACAGGCAAAATCCCTCACCAGTGACACCCGCAGGCAACGCAGATTTCTTTTTTCATTGCAGTTGAAAAGGCTTTAGAAATGTGAGAGAAAAACACCTGCCATGGATCAATGGAGTGGAATTTTTTGTTAGAACTTTCTATACACGTTTGAAGGACCATGACAAAGACTTTTAATGTGTGGTAAAACTGAACGTCATGAAACCTTTAAAGGTGCTCCAAGCACTGGCTTGGGTGGGAACAGTGTTGATTTCATCGACTAAAACTATGACGAGAAATGTCTTTTTTCACTGACGAAATCTAAATATAAACTAAATAAAAACTAAGCTACGATGACTAAAACTAAGACTTATTATATTGACAATTCCGTCAACAAATAAAAACTAGACTAAAATGTCAGTGAGGGACGAGTGGAGAAGAGATCCAGTAGAACTAAAAGACAAGTATGTTTGGTTGCGATCGGGTGAAAATAGCAGATCTACAAGCTCACAACACGTCGCAGCGTTTGATTCAAAAGACTACAACTGAATCAAAATTTGCTGTCAAAATCAACACTAGTTGACCCATCTTTGGGTCGTGAACCCATTTTTATGAGTAAATCTCCCCTTTTTTATTTCCTACATTTTATTATTGTTATTATTATTTCAAAAGATTTTCAGAAATTATTAATATTAAAATTGAAAAATAAATGTAAAATAATACATGAATTAAGAAGAAATTAGTTTGAAGATCTGCTATTTTCACTAGTCTGGGTCCTGGGGATATGTCTCTCTTTTTGGGCCTGGAGGTAAACGCTTTGGGAACCACTGCTGTAAGTGATAGGGTTTGTTAAATACCGTTATGTCCCCATAGTAACCACTGCTGTAAGTGATAGGGTTTGTTAAATACCGTTATGTCCCCATAGTAACCACTGCTGTAAGTGATAGGGTTTGTTAAATACCGTTATGTCCCCATAGTAACCACTGCTGTAAGTGATAGGGTTTGTTAAATACCTTTATGTTTCTCTTGTTTCTGCTGTGTTCAGTATGAGTCCAGTATGAATTCAAGAGATTGGCAGTCGACTCAGACACCCCTCGACTAATTAGTCGACTATTCGACTACTAGAGGTCAGGCCTATACAGCACGTAATGCAACAACAACACAGACTAGAGGCATGCAAACAGCCCCGAGGTGAAAAAGGTGACAACATGTTGTTTTCTTTCGGGTCAGGTGTCAAACAATTGCCCTATTTGGGTTCAAAAAGGTGACTGTAGCTGAAAAGTGACGCTTTTGCATGTCCACGAGGCCCATGAGGCACCATCATTAGTGGTGGTGGGAAAAAAAAACTTCATTTCAGTGAACGAACGATTTCGTTCACGGCAATTATCCGTTCAAATGATCCGTTCAAATGATCCGTTCAAATGATTCGTTCAAATGATCCGTTCAAATGATTCGTTCAAATGATCCGTTCACGTTAAAAATGGTGCATTTATTTTTTTCACGTTCAGCGTTCAGTAGCGCTTACGGTCCCAGCGGAGCGCATGGGCTGCTATATGCATGCAACTGTGTGCATGTGAGCTAGGGGTGGGACGATATATCGATATATCGCGATACTTTCTCCCGCGATAAATAATCGATATCCTCCCGAAAAATATCGATATTAAAAAAAAAAAAATTGTGATACGTTGTTTTTCCTACTCTGTATTTGTGTAATGATGATTTTGAACTGTTTGGTGCTATTTTATGTGTTTATGAATTGAATACAAGGACTATCGTGATATATCGTTGGTGAATTTTCATGCAATATATCGTGATATCGCAATATATCGATATTTTCAGATACCGTGATATATCGTTGGTGAAATTTCATGCAATATATCGTGATATCGCAATATATCGATATTTTCAGATACCGTGATATATCGTTGGTGAAATTTCATGCAATATATCGTGATATCGCAATATATCGATATTTTCAGATACCGTGATATATCGTTGGTGAAATTTCATGCAATATATCGTGATATCGCAATATATCGGCATTTTCAGATATCGTGATATATATTGTTATCGTGGGCCTAATATCGTGATGCATATCGTATCGTGAGGTACCCATATCGTACCACCCCTAATGTGAGCCTACTGACATGACTGCACAGTCTGCACACAAACACAGCACTGTCATTCACCATCTAATTCAGGGCTGATGCAACTGTGATGATGTAGAGGGCCACTATATTTCCACACTCACTCCAGAGGGACACGTTGCATATACTGTCGGGCAGACACCTCTGATCTCCGTATTTTAACTTTTTTCTTAAATGAATGCCCATCTTCACAATCTATGTCACACAAAAGTAGCAAAAATAACCGATCTACAAGCTCAAAACGCGTCGCACTGTCTGTCCTTTGTCTAAGACCATATTTATTTCTTTTGATACTTGAATGTGGTGCTAACACTATCTGTCTTTTGTCCAGGAACAACAACCTTTATTTCAATTCAAATAGCAAAACGCATGCATGTCTATTGTATAGTGAAAAACTCTACCGCACAGCTGGCTGTCTGTCTGTTCAAATGGATCTTTTGAACAGTTTTGCTGCAAGACCACCGTCATGTACAAAGCATTTAAATCTCCATAGATGTAGATGTCATTGGCCACCTCTACCAATTTAACTGGGTATGATTGTATTTCAGTCTCACTGAATGCCCTCAGGTATGTGTGTGGATAAATGTATTTAAAAGGCATATTCATTCTTATTTAATATTATTATGTTGCAGTCGGATCCAAACCTTGCATGTCCAAAACCCTTCCTTTTTTATGATTGTTTTAAAAACATTTTAAAGGAGGAGTTCACCCAAAAAATTACTTATTTTCTATCAATTGCACACCCCATGAAGCCTTGAATTCATGGATTTGTTTCTGTTTTTGTCGCATTCCTAAGCCAATAATTTGATGACTGGGTGTATTTCCGGTAGGAGACACAAATAATCTACTTTGTGTCTCCTACCGGATACATTAGCCTGTAGGAGACATGAATCAAATTATTAGCTTACGAATGTGACAAAAACTTTTTTTTAAATCATGAATTCAAGGCTTCATGGGGTGTGCAATTGATAGAAAATAAGTCATTTTTTGGGTGAACTACTCCTTTAAAGTAGTTGAAATAGCTGATCTACAAGCTCACGAAGCCTCGCGAGATCAGCTATTTTCACTACTTTTCTCTGTCACTCTTGTATGATGAAGTAGTGCATTCACTAAAAAAAGTTAAATTATAAAATAGCTGAAAAGAAATAGCTACGTTGTAAGCTGATCTACCAGCTTACAACTAAGCTGGTAGATCAGCTATTTCGGCTTTTTTTTTTACATGTAAAAAATGATTAAATGTCAATTTCTTTGTATGTTTCAGTTATTTGTCATATCGGCCCTGTGATTAGGAAGCCTAAAAGGCTTCATTATGTTCCAATGTTCAATGGCCAAACACACTCGCAATTATTTGAGTGACCATTAATGGTCAACTTAAACGTGTAATGGTGACTGCCCTACTGCCCTACTGCCCTACTGCCCGTAAGGGTCCATTTGGTTCCTTTCATAAAACTCTCAGAGTTACAGTGTTTAATAAACCAACCATCTGCCAGTCACTCTCCACCTTCCTGAAGACAGACTCCTGCCTCCAGACTCCTCTCTCCCAGCCCTGCACCTCCTCGTTGTCGTTAGAGACCCGGACGTAGCGGTCCTGGGAACAGCTGTAACGCAGGTGGAACAGCCGCTGGCTCTGCTCCACGGCAGTGGGGCTGAACACACACTCTGACACCTGCAGGGCAAATACAACACACACATATTCAACCTGGAGGGCAAATACAGGGAGAGAACACACACTCTGACACCTGCAGGGCAAATACAACACACACATATTCAACCTGGAGGGCAAATACAACACACACTCTGACACCTGGAGGGCAAATACAACACACACATATTCAACCTGGAGGGCAAATACAACACACACTCTGACACCTGGAGGGCAAATACAACACACACATATTCAACCTGGAGGGCAAATACAACACACACTCTGACACCTGCAGGGCAAATACAACACACACATATTCAACCTGGAGGGCAAATATAACACACACTGCGACACCTGGAGGGCAAATACAACACATACATAGAACTAGAAAAAGAGCACAAGTCTCCGCCAGGTCAGGTAGGTTATTATGGCCTCCTGGTGGCGCTATAATAAGAGGCCAATGTGAAAAGGGTGGCATTTCTTCCGGGGCCTAGTGGGAATCTACGTGGAAAATGTCACGGAAATCGCATGCTGCGTTCATGATTTGAGGCATTTTGTTCAAAATGAACCGATCCTGCAAACTTTGGAAGCCAATCTTAGCCAATCAGGATGGAATATGGAAAAGCGGACAGATCCGTGTTGATCACATGACTATAGAGATACTGTGTATCGATTTGCGTGTTTTTTGGACAAAATCTGTAGGTGTATTATCAAAAAAAATGTTTTGCAAAAGTCGGCCTCATGGTGGCGCTATGACTGTGGGGCAGAGGTTCTGCTGTGGCATCCAGGGAGTGTGTGTGGGCAGTTTCACAGCGACCGGGTCAACGGTGGCGGAGATTAGCTGGTCACAGACAGAAGGACGGACGGACACACCCACGGACGGACAGGGGGCAAAACATACTCTCTCTCACCATGCCTTTCGGCCTGGTGGAGACAATAATATACATCATGGAATGAAGCAAAATACAATCTAATCTCACAACATTTTGTCAGGGCGAATCCTAAACTGAGATTTGTGAAATGGCATGAAAGGAGACCCCCCCCCCCTTCCCACACACACACACACACACTAATGACTGAAAATAGCCGATCTACAAGCTCACAAGCAGCTTGTGGGCTTGTAGATCGGCTTGTAGATCGTCTATTTTCGGTGCGTGACATGCTCCATATAGAAGACATGCTGGCTGGTCGTGGTGACTGAGAACTTGAACCCATACATACATAAACATTCACTGCTGCTGACTGATTATAATTATGCATTTATTATATTTCACATCAAACTATTTCATTTGGTGATGCCTCATTCATACGGGTTGATGCTTTTATTCACGGTAAAAAAATAAGAAACTAGAGGTCTCCGCCAGGTCAGGTACGTTATTGTGGCCTCCTGGTGGTGCTATAACAGGCCAATCTGAATTGGCATCCAGGGAGTGTGTGTGCACGGTTTCGCATCGGCCGGGCCAACGGTGCCAGAGATTAGCTGCTAACGGACGGACACACGGACGGACGGACACACGGACGGACGGACAGAGGGTAAAACATACTCTCTTGCCATGCCTGGCGGAGACAATAAATCGACCTTGTTTGGTAAAAGTAATTATGCGGCTTCATGGACTGGTTGTGAGAGGAATGTCAAATAAACTGCAGTTTAAATGAATGTGAATGTTTGACCCTGAACAGGTCAAACGTTCTTTTGATATAGTATTAAAATGTAAAATATGCCTGGCAATTTGTAAGAAGCTCTGTATAAAAGTTATATATTATATAATATAAACCCACGTATTACCAATAGACTAAGGACACATTATTGAAGCTTTATCTAATGAAAACACTTGATGCTTTAACATTGACACTGGGCTGTAGATGTACTTATGTTAGTGACAGTGAAGATAACTCAGAGCCAGAGCAGATGTCTAATATCAGAGTGGAAGTCTTAGAGATGAGACGTTTAAAGTGCCCAGTGTTAGACGGGGAAAGAATCACTATCTGTTTAGGACTAATTGCTGTTTTTTCAGAGTGACACAGAGCACACAGTCAGCCTGGATCTGACACCTTCATTAGTTCCAAGTGCTTCATTCTAATTCTAATGGGAGGCTCAGTGATTCTTCTAGTGCTTCATTCTAATGGGAGGCTCAGTGATTCTTCTAGTGCTTCATTCTTTTTTTTTTAACAAATTTTTTTTATCCCGCGATTTTTGTAACCCATTTTTTTTCACCCGGTGCCAATTTCCTAAGTGATCCTGGGCGCTACACCAGCCCTACACCAGTATTACACCAGTCCCCCACAGTAGGGAGGCCAGGGCCGAGCTCATGCTTCCTTCAATGTATGAGAGCCAACTGACCTTCTTGTCACCTGACAGGGGGGAGTTTCCCTGGTTGGACGTAGCGCGTGGAAGGAACACGTTATTCCAACCAGTTCCCTTCCCCTCCATCAGGCGCCCCGGCTGTCATGGGGGAGGCGGTATAGTGACCAGGATTACTACATGTTTTTGTGAGGGTATTAACTACCCTAGGAGACACGGGGAGAACATGCAAACTCCACACAGAGTAGGCCCTTTCGCCAACCCCACTTAGGGTATGGGCGCTGATGACGCGGAGGAGAAGACACGCCCCCAGCGCCCACAGCGTCCCCGGCGGGAATCTAGTGCTTCATTCTAATGGGAGGCTCAGTGATTCTTCTAGTGCTTCATTCTAATGGGACCACAGTGATTCTTCTAGTGCTTCATTCTAATGGGACCACAGTGATTCTTCTGAGTGCAGGGGTCTTCAACAGGGGGTCCGGGACCCCTAGGGGGCCCTCAGAGTTACTACAGGGGGTCCGCCAAATCTTAGTTTGGTAGTTTTTTTTTTTTTTACCTTAACCATTTGAAACCTAGCATCCCTTTTCTGAGGAGAACTTTAGACAAAAATAGCAGATCTACAAGCTCACAACGCCTCGCGCTGCGAGGCGTTGTGAGCTTGTAGATCGGCTTCATCTCTCTCTCAGCTAGGGGGTCCTTGGGCTGAAAAGGTTGAAGAACCCTGTTCTAGTGCTTCATTCTAATGGCTCAGTGATTCTTCTAGCACAGCGCTGGGCTGACATTAAGGGACTGTAGCATGCGTCTGGCTGCGACACTGGTTACCCCACAGGGCTGGACCCCGGCAGGCTTGCCTATTATCTGCCTCTTCATGGGGGCCTGGTAAAGTTTGCTGGGGCGTGGCCGGGTACTCCTGGCTGCAGCCGCTCCACCATAGGTAGTCTTTCCTGGGTAGAAGGGTGAATCACCCAGCCGGCTGTAGTTCCGCACTGTGCGGTTCAACAATGAATTAGAAGTTGTTCCAAGAGACAAGTTGAAGGCAGGTTTTTTCAGCCTGGACTGGGGGTCAGAATGAGTTCTATTGGACCAGAGGTGGGGTATCGATGCAATCTTGGTGGGCACATCTTTGTTAAAGGTGCAGGAGTACAAACTGCTGGCTATGGAGACATTGTTATCTTCATACTTCAACAGGTTGTCCAGAATCTCCTTGACTAGGGACAGCTTTTTGGATAAGGGCCCAGGGTCCGAGGTGGCGGGCTGGGAGAATATGCTGCTGGAGACCCTGTGCGCTACTGGAAGGTGCTGGCTGTTCTGCTCCGGGCCCTGCACGCTGCCCTCCTTCAGGGATTTGGTTGGTTTTAATGATCTCTCAAACTCCTCTGGGCTATTGTTAGGAAACGTAACTGCTGTCATAATGGGGGTTTCCAGCTTTCCGTTCGACATAGAGTGACCAATCTTTTGTACAGGTGCACTGAGAGTAAGCGTTGAGGCTGTGGGGAGCTCCTTTTCTGCAACAGGTTCCTTGGCAGGTGTGATAGCCCTGGCACTGGGGGTTGGGTTGTAGTTGATGGAAGTGGTGGAGGGTGCGGAGGTGCTGATTGGAAGGGAGATGGCGGGCAGAGCTAGCACCTCGTCACGATCTTCTGGGTGTTTGGAGGAGGACTGGGTGCTGGTCCTCTCCCCATTCACAATGTCCCCTCTAGAGAATGTGGACGCTGAATCCCAAACCCGGGTAGTAAAGTTCCACGCTGTGGCATTCAGGTTGAAGAAAATCGTTTTAACTGTGTCAGTTAGTTGACTGGTCCGGCCTGGCTGCTTCTGTTTACTCTTGGCATAGGGTTTAGGGGAGATATGATGAGGTCTTAAGCTGATTTTAAGTTTCCCTTGGCCCGAGGTCACCATGACTCTGCTGCTCCATAGCCAGACAGGGAGGATGCCCTTTGCTGAGTCAACCCATGTCGTATTCTTGATGCATCTCGGTAGGGAGTAGGGAACCATGCTCTTTGCTGTGTCAACCCACGTCGCATTCCTGATGTACGGAGGTAGAGAGGGAACGATGCCTGTTACTGTGTCAGCTCCGCCCTTGCAGTATCTCCGTAGTGAGGGAACAACGCCCTTTACTGTGTCAGCCCACCCCCTGTTATTGAAGTATCCCGGTAGCCAGGAGGGAACAACGCCCTTTAATGGGTGAACCCACTCCTTGAAGTATCGCTTTACTTTGTCTGTTCCTCGACCGATCAGGCCTGGCCGCTGCTGTTTACTCTTGGCGTAGGGTCTACAGTAATTACGACATGTTTTGGTTCTAGTTTTCCCTCCACCCGTGGTTGCCATGGTCCTGCTTGTTCGAGGGTCTCTCTGT
Organism: Gymnoscopelus braueri; assembly: GCF_963280865.1. Taxonomy (NCBI): domain Eukaryota; kingdom Metazoa; phylum Chordata; class Actinopteri; order Myctophiformes; family Myctophidae; genus Gymnoscopelus; species Gymnoscopelus braueri. The sequence goes on from NC_137626.1 coordinate 10,682,228, forward strand.
GTTTCATTGGTGGCACCACTGGGCTCCGGGGAGATGCTTCCATCAACGGCGCCACTGGGGACAGTCCACATCACATTCTAGTTCTCTCTTATCCGGTCCGAACACACCTTCGGTCGCTGGTTGGAACCCGGTTCAAAGGGGCAAAACTATTGTGTGTTTTTTAATCAATAAGTGTGGTAGAAATCAATTCAGGGTGTGGGATGAGACCCCGATTGTCGACGCTCGGGTGGGCAAAAGGAGTTTAGTCCAAGGATTCGGTTTACACTGTTGATAAGTCTGTGATGCCAAGGAAGCCGTTGTGCTTCACTGACTGTCTGGCTGACTGTGTAATCTTCGGCAGAGTGCATTATCAAGACTGTGTCACTAAGTTTAAGAAAAAACGAATCTGTTGATGTCACCATGACGTAAACGTGAGGTAGACATCCTTATTTGGGCAGTAGTCTGATCTTAGCCAATCAGGATGGAATATGAGAAATCTGAAAGACCAGTTTTGTTTAATGACTATAGAGATATTGTGTGTATTTTTGGACAAAATATGTAGGAGTAGAGATGCACCGATTAATCGGCCACCAATTAAAAAAGCCGGTTTTAGGTCACACCGGCTGGATCGGTGCTCGGCCACTGTCATAAATTCCGATTTTATGCCGGTCAAATTGAAACTGCGTTGGCACTGCGCAGCAACAGCATGATGATCAAAGTCGTGTGAGTCGACTCAGTAAACATTAGCAAGAGAAGCCCACAGATGGTGCTGATTACCATTGAAATATAAGGATACATATATTGAATATCTATACAAGATGGAATATATTATATTCCATAATGTTGCACACAGTTATAGGCTATAGCCTAGTCAATGTAGTGACTGTCGGTTCGTCAATCACGGGGAATTTAAAGGCAGTAAGTGCGTCACCAGGCTTCTCATATGGTCCATGCAAGAGATGTAGACTACAGAAAAAAATAGCCTTTAAACATCCCTTTTATTGTAGCCAGTTGCAAAGAAAAATCACCCCCTGACTCTCGTTGCATATGCTGTTGAAAAGACAACTTTGGCATGGACGGGTGGTGTGTGTGTGTGTGTGTGTGTGTGTGTGTGTGTGGCACGCGATGCGATGTGTGTGCGCGCACTTCTCTCATACAGACAGTGGCTGGCTGCTCCTCCTACCTGCAGGGTTGCCTCTTATTCCAAATAAATTACTAGGCGCCATCTGAAAAGTCCTTAATGCTGTAAATGTAAACAGCTTCCAACAACAACTCTAAAAGACGTTGTGATGTGATCATGATATCAGCCATCGACACCGCTGGTTTAATCGTGTGCCTACTACAGACGTCTTCTCATCTATCCAGCTGTAGCCTATTAAAGCTTGTTAAGACTCGTCTGAAAGTTTAACTGAGTCCACTGAGCAACAGAGTAGTGTAACATTTTTAGTCAGAGGTTAAAACAAGGCAAAACAGTGACATAAGGTGAGCTGAGAGAGATGAAGCAGGGACCCCCTTCATATGACATTTTTACTTGGTCTGCTCTTTTTTCCCCTCTACACCTATATACCTCTTTGCCAAAAATAGCAGATCTACAAGCTTGTGAGCTTGTAGATCTGCTATTTTTGGCTTTAGTCCTCCTCAGAAATGGGATGCTAGTGGTTAATGTAAAAATTATATCACACAAAGATTTGGCGGCCCCCCCTGTAGTAACTCTGGGGACCACCTAGGGGTCCCGGACCCCCTGTTGAAGACCCCTGGACTAGAGTGACATAAGGTAAATGTCTCACCTTGAAAACAATTAAATGCAGACATGTCCTGCTATGTGTCTGAACGGGAAAACCTTATTTCTTTATTTTTGCTTTTAGTTCAAATAAGAAAATAATTTTGCATTAAGATAAGATTTTGTTAGTTAAAAAAACCCATTTTTAATAAATAATAATTTCAATAACTGATCTCAATATGGACCCATAATAAGTTTTGCCAAAATCATGCAGCTCTATAACAGCGACAGCCATAACAGCAATGGTACAAATAAAAATGATGATATGGCATAAGTGCTCTTTTCCTGGTTTATTATTGGTACTCTGTATTGGCAATTACACAAAATTAAGTACTTGTACTTAGCCTGAAAAAAATCTAGTTAGAAAATAGAATATCGGTATCGGTAAAACCGGTATCGGTAGGTCAGACTTTAAAAAAAAAAACGGTAATCGGTATCGGCCAAGGATTTTGCAATCGGTGCATCTCTATGTAGGAGTACTGTCAAAAAAATTGTTTTGCAAAAATTGGCCTGGAAAAAACGGACGGACGGACGGAAGGATGGACTGACGGATGGACAAACAGACAGGGTGCAAAACATATAGTCTCGGCCTTGTCTCCTGGCGGAGACAATGAACCGTATAGTTAATATAACTCATATCCACTAACGAAATGAACCTTATAGTTCATATAACTCAGTGTCGACAAACCAAACGCAGAAATCCAACATTCCCCTCATGACAAAACAACAGTTATAACACACTCATGCTTATGGTTTTATTAAAGTAATCAATTGAATACAATAATATTGATAATCATACATCAATTTTGGAGTTTTTCCAAGTAAAAGCTCCAGATATTGTTTTTCTAAATGAAAGCTCCAGACATCATTGTTTCACAATAAAAGCCATAGGTTTTCCAAAATAAAATTCCTAAACCCAGTTAAAAAAAGAAAAAGAAAAGTTCCATAATTTTTTTACAATGACCAAACAATGATCAAAATAAAAAACGCTATTTTTCGTTTAAAAATAAAACCTCCTCACATCGTTTTCTTTTCTAAATGAAATCCCCAAAACTGGTTAAAAAAATAAAAGTCCCATACATCAATAACAACAATCCCCAAAAAATATTTTTCAAAATATACATAGTTGCCCCCAGATAAATGTGTTTTTCTTTTTCTTTTTTAATATAAGCCCTAGATTAAGTTAAGTAAGAAGTTACAAATCAGTCACTCACAATCTCAGTGTTGTACTCGCATTCAGGAGCTGCTCCAAACTCTCCCCTGGACCAGGGTTTGGTCCTTTGGTCCTTTGGCCAGGGTGCTTTGGCCAAAATATCCAAGATTTGGCCGAGAGCATCAGAGTGATTCTCCATCTAGTGGACACAAACAGTAAAAACAGCATATAGGCATCAATGTCAACCTTTAAAGGATACAACTCTTTGACAGAATGGTGGACAACATTTGTGGTATTATCATTATTCTATGAGTATTCATTACAGATCAAACAGAACAATGGTTATCCGTAGGAACAGACACTGAGGAGAGAAGAGGTTTGAATAAACATCTGGTCGTTACCTTGGTCTCCAAAGCTATCTGTCTCTGGACCATCCTGTCCATCCTGTCCACCATATCGCTGGAAACACACATGATTGATTGATTGATTAATTGATTTGTGATTTTTTTGGAATGCAATTTATGTTGAACAGCTCACTTTAGGATATATGCTTACAATTGTATTATCACTTGAATTATTGAATGGAAAATGTCTGCAGAGGTGCAGTTGGACATCCGGGTATTGGTATATTGGGTTTATTGGTATATTGGGTTTTTCCCCATATAATGGGAGTGGATTGAACATCCGGCCACTTGTCGTGTATGTGTGGACGTACCTACTGTATAGTGACACACAGTCTGTATTTATGATTTTAGTTCGTGAACTTGTTCACCTTTTGATTAAAGTTTCGCTGGGAACTAACTTCAACAGCCGATCCTCACCCTTGTTTATTAATATTATCTATGCATTTTTTTAAAAAACGTTATAAAGTCAATGCAAGCTTCCACACCAGTTTCGCGGAGCGGAAAAAGCGTCTTTTAATTATTCGGAACGAGTCCGAATTTTGAGTATATTCGCATATTCGCCGGTGTGTAACCGCCTTAAGGTTAACGGTCAAATGGAGTTTTTGCAAGTAGGCCAGTAGAATCCGGCCCCTCCCCTTCTTATAACTGTGACATCTCCAGGCTCATATGTTGTCTCCACGTCAACACACACCACTCCACCATGGCTTGGACGCTTTACAATGGACTGATTGATTGATTTATCCCTTTTATGGAAAACGGTATAAATTTAAGTAAAATATGATTACACATACTTAAAACGCTGATTCATCCGGTCAGTCCTTTTTTCACATTCATCTTGATGACAGTCCATTCTGTCAAAATACACACAACACAACACAACACAACAACACAGACACATTTCAGTGTTTCAGTTTTAGGATAAAGTTAAACTCAACTCCAGTACTCGAGTATAAAGTATAAATACTACAAGAGAAGGTTACCCTGTCAAATGTGTACTTAAGATAAAGTAATGGAGTACTAGTGTAACGTCCATCCAACCGGGAGGCGAACCCAGACCGCATAGTATCAAGGTGCATACATTAGCAGTCTGCTAAAGAGCCAGGCTCCATAGTAACAAGGTGCGTACATTAGCAGTCTGCTAAAGAGCCAGGCACCATAGCAAGCAGTAACATAGCACCCTACAAGCCTACACTGGCTTTAAAACTAACTTAAGTATTCAAAAGTACAAATTACATTTTGCTTTATACCTATCAGTGCATTGCTGTATTCAAATGTAGACTTTTCTCAAAATAATTTCCAGAACTTTTAACACATGTCAATAATAGAGAAAATAGTAGATCTACAAGAATATCTTGTACTGTAGATCTACTATTTTCACAACATTTGAAATAGATCTTAAGTGGTATTCTACTATGCTGGGTTTTCACTGACAAGTCCCCACACCACACCGCCTACTTGTGCCGTCGTTTCAATACACAAGGACCGGGTCCAAAGTGGACTCAGTGGGGCCGAAGAGGGCTGAAAAGGGTGTCAATTTTGGCCCCACTCCAGAGTGGTCTGGGCTAGTCCAAACAGGGCCAAACCGGACCAAACCGGTGATGTGTAACGCTGCTTGCTACTGATTGGCCGTGGTCATGATGTTTCAGTAGACTAAAGTGAGGACTGTTGCTCTCCCCCAGGATTTCAGAACATGTTTATAGTTTGCTGTGATGTTTGGTTTTATTTGTATATTTTCCTGTTTGCTGGGATTTGCACTCAATTTGCGGTGATTTGTTTACATTTGTTTTTACTTGTTAGTAAACAGTTTTATTAACAACATCCAATTGGTTCAGAAAGTATCCCTATTTTGAGAGAATTGACTTAAGGTTAACATGCACACATGCAAGAGTAAATCATTAGATTTTCTCATTTATTTAACCTGATGTTATTAATAATTAAATTTACCCGAGCACTGTCAGAAGAGGTGCTAAGGCACCTGTGTGGTGTCGAACCTGTCTCTCTGCAACCACAACAGCCACACTGACTTCTCAAACATTCGCCTTCTCAAACAGTCGCACACGCACACACACACACACACACACACACACACACACACACACACACACACACACACACACACACACACACACACACACACACACACACACACACACACACACACACACACACACACACACACACACACACGTCTGGCGAAGTTCCCTAAGACCATACTAATATATAAGGGCTCTCACGAGAGCATCGGTGGGCTTTCAGCTTTTTCTCCTGCACCTCGTTCAGATGTCAAGCTGTCCTGGCTCCACATGAAGGAAGGTAAAACATTACTTAAACCTTTTGATTAAAGTTTCGCTGGGAACTAACTTCAACAGCCGATCCTCACCCTTGTTTATTAATATTATCTATGAATATTTTTTAAAAACCTTATAAAGTCAATGCAAGCTTCCACACCAGTTTCGCGGAGCGAAAAAAGCGTCTTTTAATTATTCGGAACGAGTCCGAATTTTGCGTATATTCGCATATTCGCCGGTGTGTAACCGCCTTAAGGTTAACGGTCAAATGGAGTTTTTGCAAGTAGGCCAGTAGAATCCGGCCCCTCCCCTTCTTATAACTGTGACATTTCCAGGCTCATATGTTGTCTTCACGTCAACACACACCACTCCACCATGGCTTGGACGCTTTACAATGGACTGATTGATTGATTTATCCCTTTTATGGAAAACGGTATAAATTTAAGTAAAATATAATTACACATACTTCAATAGCTCAATCATCCAGGCAGTCCTTTTTTCACTTTTATCTTGTTTCACATCCACAAGGTCCAATCTGTCAAAATACACACAACACAACACAACACAACAACACAGACACATTTCAGTGTTTCAGTTTTAGGATAAAGTTAAACTCAACTCCAGTACTCGAGTATAAAGTATAAATACTCCTGGTCAAATGTTACTACACTACAAGAGAAGGTTACTCTGTCAAATGTGTACTTAATATAAAGTAATGGAGTACTAGTGTAACGTCCATCCAACCGGGAGGCGAACCCAGACCGCATAGTATCAAGGTGCGTACATTAGCAGTCTGCTAAAGAGCCAGGCTCCATAGTAACAAGGTGCGTACATTAGCAGTCTGCTAAAGAGCCAGGCACCATAGCAAGCAGTAACATAGCACCCTACAATCCTACACTAGCTTTAAAACTAACTTAAGTATTCAAAAGTACAAATTACATTTTGCTTTATACCTATCAGTGCATTGCTGTATTCAAATGTAGACTTTTCTCAAAATAATTTCCAGAACTTTTAACACATATCAATAATAGAGAAAATAGTAGATCTACAAGAATATCTTGTACTGTAGATCTACTATTTTCACAACATTTGAAATAGATCTTAAGTGGTATTCTACTATGCTGGGTTTTCACTGACAAGTCCCCACACCACACCGCCTACTTGTGCCGTCGTTTCAATACACAAGGACCGGGTCCAAAGTGGGCTGAAAAGGGTGTCAATTTTGGCCCCACTCCAGAGTGGTCTGGGCTAGTCCAAACAGGGCCAAACCGGACCAAACCGGTGATGTGTAACGCTGCTTGCTACTGATTGGCCGTGGTCATGATGTTTCAGTAGACTAAAGTGAGGACTGTTGCTCTCCCCCAGGATTTCAGAACATGTTTATAGTTTGCTGTGATGTTTGGTTTTATTCGTATATTTTCCTGTTTGCTGGGATTTGCACTCAATTTGCGGTGATTTGTTTACATTTGTTGTTAGTAAACAGTTTTATTAACAACATCCAATTGGTTAAATTTTTACACTGAGTTTACAGACATGTAAGGTGGTTCTTACTGATTTGCTGGACTACTCCTGCACAGGTGATTTGCATTTGTATGCAGGACAGTTGTCCACTTGTCTACATTACATTGTAAGACAAGAATGACCTCCACCTATGTCCTTACATTACAAAGGAGTGCCATAGTCTGCTACACATACCTGTGGATTTGAGAGGGGGTACTACTGTGCTATGGAAACAGGAGATATTTTGGGTGCTGGGCCGTGCAAGGCTTTGCAAGGCTAAAAGGTATGTGGTGCGGGGCTGGACTGCCAGTCGAAACGAGCATAGGCGATTTTTAGGGGGCACTTGCCCTCCCTGGCGGCCGGACAATGTTTTATATATATATATATATATATATATATATATATATGAGAAACATAAGAAATACATGTTCATATATTTCCTTTGCCCCCCCCCCCCCAGTGAAAGTATCCAAAAATACAAAGACTCAGTACAGTACTCAAGTAAATGTACTTTGTTAGTGTCCACCTCTGGTCATTATCATCTTACTTGTCAGAAATCAGCTTAATCCTCTCAGAGTCACTGCTTTTCTCCGGCTCCTCTGCCAGGAAGATATACTTCTGCTCGGTCTCCCACCACTTATCTAACCATTTAATAATTGGGGAAAATAGTTAAATTACTGTCATGCACCATCAACATAATTTACACAGTATCTCAGCAACTGTGAGCTGAGGTTGGGCCTAGACAATGTCAACAATTCAAAAAAATCTATTGATTAATCAATCAATTAATCAATTGATTAATAATCAATGTAATACTTGGTAGATGCTGTACTAAAAGCACAGTTACACAGACAATTTTGTACAAATGATCAGTTTTTCACAAAAAATCCTCGGGAACGACTCATGATTTATTCGTCATTGTAACCTGTGCATTCATGTATTCATACATGCAGGCGCTCACAATAAAATAGACAGTTAGCAATGATTCATTAAAATCCAAATCAAATACTGACCATATGTCTTAGGCATGTTGGGTGTGCTGGGAGACTCCCTGTGGATTTTCTTCATTAAAAAAGAGATGAAGATATGAAGGTGGGAGAGGATGATGAACGGAGGAGCCAAAACAGGACGAGACTTGTACTCCATGATGAGGTTGTAATGCTGGAACTTCCAGTGGAGGTCGCTCTTATCCTGCACCTTCTCAAAGGTCTTGCTGCATGGAGGGTTGAAGGGACAAAACAACAAACTATTAAATCATATTTGGGGTTGATTGGACCTTGCGTTCATGTGGTGTTTTGTTTTTAAGAGCACTACACCACAGGTTTCCACAGGGTACCTACGTGAGCATGGCGATGAGCAGGTTGATGAGCAGTATGTTGGTGACCAGCAGGAAAACCCCCAGCAGAATGATCACCAGCCAGTTGTTGTACTCGCTCCTGCATGGCTCAGCACCGCCCTCTATCTGTGTCACGTTGTCAGTGCAGTTGTCGGCCATGTCCCAATGTAATCCCACTTTGATTAAAATAACAATATTAACAATAATAATAATAATAATAATAATACATTTAATGGTTGAATATTTCAACAGTCAGCATATAAGTCTCAAGCTGAAATTGAAACTTACACATAAGATAAGTTAATGGTCCATGGCATTTTAAAGGTATATAAGTGATATATACATATATAGTTAAAACAAAATGTTTTTAGTTAAAACCTTACATCTCTATATTGTGACAGTAATCATTGCTATAGAGCAGTGGTAACCAAGCACATTTTGTGAAGAATACACACACACACACACACACACACACACACACACACACACACACACACACACACACACACACACACACACACACACACACACACTCACCATCTACTTCCTCAACAGGAAAATGTCCAAAGATGTACAGGTAAGGTCTGTAGAACACTCGACGGAAGATACGTTCTGGGTTGGGGTCGTAGGAATAAAGCAGCGCCTGATTGGCTACTCCATATGCCACTATCCACACCCCCAGGAAGAAGAAGAATGAGAAGACCTCTTTCATCTGAACAGAAACAAGACATTTATGTGTTTATTTATCCTGTTTGTGACCTCCCCTCCACTCTAGGTCCAGAATGAGGTCCCACTGTATCCAGTTGTGGCTGAGGACGGACCGGTGGAAATGTTCAATTCTTTAAAAAAAAAAGTATTAATGCTTTGAAACAAACTTTTAAGTCACTCTTCTTTGCCGTGTTTTACAAAACGGAAGTCTCATGGCCCAACCTGCAGCAGTGAGGAGCAGTCTGGGCACAAAGCTATCTTCACCACAGACTTAAGACCAGCTTGGAGATCGTCTCATCCGTCTTATCTGTGGTCTGTCGCCATCAGACGTGGTTGTAAAAACATATATTCCATATTATTTTTGTGCTCAAACGGCAGATAAACTATACTATTCTTCATGAATCCATGAAAAACATGAATAATAATAATAATAATAATAATAATAATAATAATAATAATAATAATAATAATAATAATAATAATAATGCATTAACAGATGAGTGGTAGTGGAAACAAACGGTGTGTAGGCTATGCCTTGTTGCATATGTGCGCACCGAAAATATCTGGTCTGCAAGCTCACAACGCATCGTGCTGTAATGCGTTGTGAGCATGTTCTGATATTTCCGTTGCAATATACTATACTTGCTGCTATACTGGTAACCAAATGGACTCTTATAGATCTTTAACTCTTGAGAGAAATGAAACCAAATGGACCCGTTTCATGTTACGCTCTCAAGAGTTAAATTATTGTTAAACATCTGCATTACTTGATTAAAGAATTGTTATTTTGATCGTTTGCCTGTTATCTCTCTATGGTACCACATCAATACAGCATGGAATTGCGGACACAATCTTATCCAAAGATAACCACATATTCTAAGTCTTGGGCAGTGGTGTAAAGTAAGTAAGTACCTTTACTCAAGTACACTTTTGAGGAATTTCCCGTTTCCCAATACTTTTACTTGAACTACTCCATTACATCTCAGAGGTAAATATTGTACTTTTACTCCACTACAATTATTTGACAACTTTAGTTACTTGTTACTTTGCTGATTTAGATTGCTATCGCAAAACTAACCACTTCAGCCCTTTATACATTTTGGCCATTTGAAAATAGCCGATCTACAAGCTCACAATGCGGTGCGATGCGACGCACTGTGAGCTTGTAGATCTGATATTCAAAAGATTTTTTATTCATTTTGAACTTGTGAAACGGGACATTCTGCACAATGAGTACTTTTACTTTTGGGACATTAAGTATTCTTTGATGCCAATTCTTTTGTAGTTTTACTCAAGTAAATTTTTATTACCAGACTTTTACTTGTAACAGAGTATTTCTACACTGCAGTATTGATACTTTTACTTAAGTAAAAAACTCCACTGCGCCCCCTACAGATCTGTCTGACAGATTGTCGAGCTCGCTGTAACAAAAGAGTGCAGTTCAGCTGCCACAGAGCACACCTCCTCTACACATTAAAGGCTTATTAATTAATGTTTTAAATCCTATCTGAGAAATGTGGACGTCACATTGAAAAAACGAAATGAGCGTAACACTGCTAGTTGGAAGAAGGAAGAATCACTCATGTCCTTGATGAATAACTAATCGTACTTACAGTTTGCATACTGTACACACACACAGACAAGGATAATGACTTCGACTCGTCGACTTTTTGGTTAATGTCCAAGGATGTGAAGAGAGAGGTTAATTAGGGAAAAAAAGATGTTCAACAAACGACCTGGGGTGAAAGTACTGCTGCCGATGAGGCAGCAACTTCCTTTAGGTCTTAAAATCAAAGCACATGGTGACTAAATGAACCATTTAAAAATGTTGTTATAACAGATCAATAACCTTTTCCTTTTCAGAAAAACAACTAAACAGACATCTGTAGAATTGGGATGAGCGAGTGTGAAGTGGGCGGTGTGGTCACAGTGGTCATCACAGTGATGGAAGTTCACTTAAAGAAAAGTAATATTGTGGACCAACCATTGTACACTCCTAACTTAAAAAAAAACATAAATGTGTTTTTTTGGACTATATTTACATTTTGGAATCGGTGTTCAGAAAAAAGGTAAGAATTGGACTGGAATCTTCCCTCCGCCAGAGCTTGACACAGCAGGACGTTATCCCGGAGCTCGAGCGGAGGGAGAGGTCACAAACAGGGCTAGTGTTCATTACATTATAGTGACCAATGCGACCCTCACAGCGTGACCAAAGAACATTAATATGTGTCTTATATCTTACCATCTTGCCAACAATGATGATTGTTGGTCCCATCTGTTTGTGAACAGCGAAGATGTGAATGAGACGGAGTGTGAAGACCATATAGCCGATACACAGGACACATCGTCCAAAGTCATAGGACCACTCAAACATCCTGAATCACACAAGCAGAATAAATACATTTTAACATTTCAAGATTATCATGACTGTTCCGGCATTTCTCTTAGTTCTCTATTTACTTCAATCATGGTGTTAATGCACAGGCATTATAGGCATGTGTCTACGTATGTTATCGTGATCTTCTGTGGTCCATGCATGCAGACTATATTTAACACTGAAATATCAACATGAATTTTCCCACAGGGATGAATAAAGGTCTACCTATATGGATAGATATCCATCTACCCAGACAGACAGACAGACAGACAGACAGACAGACAGACAGTGTGTCTGTAATAAAGGTTATAATAACTTGTTTACACAATCAAACTGTCTGTAGCACGTCTCTGCTCTCGGTTAGGCTACAACCCAGTTCATTCTGCATGATTTCCAATCAGCGACAGCTTCAGATATATGGAAATGCTCCCCAAGCCATTTGTAAGCGCTAGAATCGTGCTCGGCTTGCGTCTTTTAACCGCTCACAGCAAAAGGGAGCAAAGCCAGATTTTGCGTCAGATCGGGGAATTGTTGGCGACCCTCCCGCTAACTTTGAAAGACAATCACAGAGATCATGTGTACGATGTGTGTGAGTGTTGGACAAAATCTGAGTTGTAGCAAAAAGTGCGCTTTGAAGAAAACGGCAGCAAATTGTGCCAGGCGGAAATCGTGGTCTATATGGGGAGTTATGCTGGATGGATGGATGGACGGACGGACAGACGGATGGATAAATGGACGGACGGACAGTTAACAAAAAAGGAGCATGGTGCTGGAGTCTAATGAACAATTGAGCTCCATTAATGACAATTATGGGTCCTGATGCCAAAGTCACAATATTTACAGTTTTTTGTTGTTTTCTGTCCTTGCTTATGTCACAATCTGGAGTACTATAGTACCTAATAATGAATAATGTGTACCAACCTGCAGATGAGACCAATAATGAACAGAATGATGGCAGTGAGGTCATACATGTTCCAGACATCCTGCATGTAGAGCTTCATCCTCTGGCGTGAAGTGATGTCGCGCATGAAGAATGCCTGAAAGTTCATAAACACATCAATCAAACTGAATCAAGCTGATAGACAGTCAGCTGAATTTGTCACATGCACAGGCAGCCTATAATTTATGTTTCACCCATTTCAATTTAAATGGGCCCCGCCCCCCTCAGGGGCCCCCAACTGACCATCAGTCAATGACTCCCGGAACCCCCCAGATGTTCGTATGCACACCTGCATTATTGTGTGCAGAACTGTTTCCACCAGCAGCTTTCAGAGCACATTTGTAAGAACTAGATTTTCAGTCAGCTACGTGGACGGTCACTGAGTTATTGACATTGGAAGTGTTAAACACTGCTGTAGTGCCAAATTTAGTTTTTTTGGTGTGATTCTTTTCATGGCAGACCCCTGAACAGTGTTTGTGCCCAGTTTGGATGTGGCAGGTCCGAATGATACGTTTGTGACCGCTGTCCACGGTCCACCCACCCTCTAGGCAAATTTTATATCTGTCACATGTAACCACATGTACAGTAGGCTGCCTTACATTACAGCTGGGGCAACGTTGCAGGCAGTGAAATTACTGAACTTACATCCTCCTAAACAGTCTGGACAAAAATGAAAGATTCAAAATAGTCATAAAAATCTGAATAGCTAAAAAGCAATGAACTTCGCTTTTTATGAACTGGGGGTCCCGGACCACTCTTATCATGACTTAACAACCTCAAATCAAGGTAGGAAAACACCTAGGGCGAAATTCTCCTTTAAGTTGTGTCCGTCACTGACCTAAAGTAAGTCACCCAAATGTGCTACTTCTGTTCTGATTCATGTAAATGACAGACTAATGATTAGCATGGTTGGTTTTGATTTCCCTTTGTCGATGTGGCAACCATGTGCTAAATATACTGTATCCTACGCTATTTTATTATGATTTGATGCTGATACAGAATGTGGATGATATTATAGTTTCCTTGTTATATTTGCTGGTAATGATAATTCCCTTTGATGTGACCGATACATGTAAATATATTTAACTGCTGGATATTTTATTATTGTGCAGAAGGATTGTTTTGCAGTTATGGGAGGTGTATTGCATTTGTTTTGTTATTGTTGTAGCCTACTATATTGTGTATCTCCTTTTGTCTCCCTCCATCCTTTAGAACCACACAAATGCAGAATAGTGTATGTGTCTTACCATACTGTGCTGTTTAACTGTGCTGTGCTACATTCAACAAAGACTTTGCCTATGTGCAACACTCCATCCTGTCTCCCTGTGAATTCTTACCAATTCCCTTTGGCGAATACTACTATCCTACCCTACGCGCCTAATATAGTCCTTACCCTTTCAAACATACAGTACGTTTGACCATTAACATAGAAAAAGAAGCGCTCGTTTTGATGCGCGAGGCAAACAAACGCTACCTCCTTCGCACGGACGCGGTCGGGGAAAAAAAGCCTGTCCCGTCCTGGCCCTCGTGTATCGGATTTCTTTTTGGTATGTTTTGTAAACACAGGGCAAAATTACACAATATGCCTTTAATGACACGATTCAAACCACTGTTGTACTTTATGTACGTAGGTATTTATTGGATGAGTGGGAGTGTGTGTTAACACAGGAAATGCTCACCTCATAGATCTCCTCACAAAAGAAGGTGAACACCCAGAAGTACAGTACGTATTCACTGATGGACGGCCCACTAGGCGGTGGCTTAAAGTCCACCAGCAGCACATAGGCAAACAGGAAGAGGAAGGGGATGTACATCAATGCATTTCCCAAAAAGGAAGTGACGGGAGCACTCCAGAACTGACGCCATCTTGATACGACGGAAGGCTTGGACTCCTTGCTTTTATCAGGTTCCCTGCAAAGTGAAGCATCATCATAAACTAAATCAACGTAGTCTTAAACAAAGTGAATTCATGTATAGTTTTAGTAACAAGTATAAAATGCATATGCGACAACAAGTGTGTTATTGTGTTAAATATGTAGGGCTGGGTGCTAACCTGTAGGAGATGAGGTTGGTGTAGAGCAGCAGGGGGCAGAAAATGGTGAGAAGGACTTTCCACAAGGTCGTGTCTCTCTTCATGTCACCCCACCAAACCCTAGACAGCATGGACTGAGAAGCAGAACGGTATGTTTTTAGCCATTTCTGGGCCCTATTTTCCGTGACCAGTGCTACGCACAATTATTATTTCTAATCTCCTTTCCACTGAACAGGTAAGACCAGTCACTAAGTGTCACTGCAGCATGGCTCACTGGCTTCTCCCCTGCAAGCTGGAGGCACCACTGCCAAGAAATGAATCTGGCCATGCATAACATAACATTATTACACAGCTTGGTTGAATGCTTGATTCTGATTGGTCAATCGCTGAATTCAGCGGTGTGTTATTTCTGAATAATGACCGATGAGTTCAATAACACACCGCTGTCTAATCAAAGCCTCAGAGCACCTGCTCTTATCAATCCGCCCTTCCGCATTAAGAGGTCCCGGTATAAATTTGTTTACATCAGATTTCACTGTGGCAAAAAGAGAGAAAATTTAACTTTTGATTTGTGGTTAATGGCTGAACTGTCGCCTGTAAAGAAGAGAAAAAGAGAAGAGGAGAAAACAGCGCAGACAAAGCCAGACAACACCAGAGACATTAAAAGACACAAACAGCTCAACGACAAAATTGAAGAAGACATTAAATAAACAAACGAAGCACGGAATGGGCTGTGGTGGAATTTAGAGACTGTTGGTAGAAAATAAAATGTCAACAGACTTTGACACATACAGAGCTGAAAACCTGAATCATGTGCTGCGTTTGTTTTACGCATCTGTACAAAATACCAATTGGCAAAACCTACTCAGTTGCCAGTTACATGGCACTTACTGTAGGTCTGGAATATGTCACCACTTCTCAAAGCTTGACATAATAACTTCAAATCCAGCAACAGGGTGTTTAAATCTGTCATTAAAAAACATTTGCAAAACTCTGAGAGACGTCAGCCAACACAGGGTGATTGTGTTCAGGGTGATTATGAACACAATCACCCTTCAGGGTGATTAACCATGTCAGGTTTTATTTCTCAACAATGACAGGCTGGCCGTCAATTATCCCTTGCTTAACGTGAACCTTGTCATGTGAGGACTTTTCAACAACTCAGATGGTTGACGATACCAGCTGCACCAGACAGACATGGACCAACCTGTATTCCATCATGGCTTAGGAAGAGGCCTGATTCGACAACTGTGATTATCTGGAAACAGTCTGTATTCCATACTGGAGACTCTCTGTTGAGAAGCTCGAAGGAGAGCCCCTCATCGCTCTGGTAACATGAACCGAACACACCTGAAAAACATTTTTTTTTTTAAACAATTAAAATGACAATAATGCATTTTTATATATACAGAATAAAGTATATTTACATGCTAGAATGTTTCCGAATTGGATAAATGGTGTTCAGGGCCATCTGGAGTCCATCTAAGCGGGTTTGGGCAAGTCAGATTTAAGATATTTTAATGTCACTGTAAATTAAATTTAAGACCAATTTATCAATAACAAAAAAGTACTCAATGACACCAATTACTCAGATTTAGGGTACATTTTGTCCACATATTTATATAGAGTTCACCATAAGGGTTGGAAACAATACAAATATGCCATACATTTTAAATGTAACACACAATAATAATAAAATAGAATAAAATATTATCACTGTAGGGATAGCTATTTTTATCCATGTTGATCCCCTTATCAATCCTTCCTTGTCGATCCCACTATTGATCCTTTTCTATTATGGCCTATCTATCATTGCAGACAAGACAATGTATGGCCTTCAATGTAAGCTCACAATGCGTCGCATCACACCTTGTTGTGAGCTTGTAGATATGCCATTTTCGTCTGGGAAGTCATCATGGATGACAACCTCACTGATAGTGGGAATGATAGCGTTTAAAAGTGACCTATTCAATTATTACTTGTCATGATTATTTAGAGATAGCAGAGTTGGGAAGGGCAAACACAGTATGACAAGAAGATGCATAGAGGTTAAACTGTTTCTTTCTGCCTCTCAGCCAGAGCAGAGGTAACCTGACTCCGCCAAAGGGAAGAAGCTTGCGACACACATTTTGTTTCACAGCCTACTTCCATCTGAGACTCCGGTAGCAGAATCGATGCAAGACGGCGTATAATTTTTTCAAGCTACTTGGCAGGTGATTGGATGATCCCGCCCCTATCAGCCGCTGATTGGTTCGTACACCCAGCGACCGGGCAGCTCTACTCCCTGAGCGATCCCAGATGCAGGGTGTATTGTGAAACTCAATACCGCCCCCATCTGGCTGAGTCAGGTTAGAGCAGAGGGGGGCTGACCTTACTACAAAGCAAATCTCAGGTAATTTAGTAGATGAGAGTGGAGGCGGACGTGTGTGTGAGGAGCTCGTCAACACCTAGTTCGATGGCTTAATTCGGCAAACAAAACAATCCATTTAGAAAATAATGCCACCTAAGAAAATCCCACAAAACAAAGTAGAGATAGAGGAGATTTAGGAGTCTCTTAACCAGGCCAGGAATTTCGTCATTTTAGGGGCAAGGCCACTTGCCTTTGGCAGGGGCTGACTTAGGGATCTGGAGGCCGTAGGCGAACAGTAGTATGAGACAGAACGTTTACAGCTGCCGTTAATTTCAACTGGGTGTCTTTGAAGTGAAATGTATGCATACAGGCACTTAACAAGCAATCATTAACCTTATGGTTAGATGCGCATTTGGGTCTATCCAAGCGAGAGAGAGTGTGTGTGTGTGTGTGTGTGTGTGTGTGTGTGTGTGTGTGTGTGTGTGTGTGTGTGTGTGTGTGTGTGTGTGTGTGTGTGTGTGTGTGTGTGTGTGTGTGTGTGTGTGTGTGTGTGAGTGACGCAAGGTTAGTGCCTGGTGACGCAAGGTTAGTGTGTGTGTGAGAGGGTCGGGGAGGAGCAGCTGTTCTCAACTTGATTTATACTTCTCCAATCCATGGTGCATCACCGGATTGCTCAATCGGGGACTAGACATAATAATATGCCATTTACCGCGGTACGTATATCGCGCATGATGATACGTCGATGAAGGTACATTTCCGTACAGCCTTATCACAAGACTGTCGATAATCAGCTCATCATCACAGATCTGATACAGGCAGGATATTTTGTCCTCCAGCTCCAAGGCCGAGTAGCACTTTGTAGCAGGCAGCGGCACAGGGCAGGACGTACCCGCAAGGGCCACACAAGTTGAATAGATACAACAATCAACAGGTCCAGTGTCCGTTCGGAACTTATCCGCTAGGCCCAGAGACTGGGCCAATTGCGATGGATAGGTCTCTCTGGTAAGCGGAGAAGGTGGTCTCTTCTCTGCCAGTCATGGTGGGTGATCGTGTAGCCTAGGGCTTAGGCTGTCTAGCTGCTAGTGCTGTCAAACCGACTGCCGAGTGAAGTGAGGCGGGCGGAATTGAGATCCGTAAAACTCACGATCACGATGACCGATTGCTAAAATATTTTGGCAACATACAAAAGACAAATAAAATCCAAACCAGGGAGTAAAACTAAGGTCTGTAAAGAGTTTAACCACGGTACTGGCCACTGGAATGCAACGCCGACGCATATGCCACAGGGAGCACTCCATCTGTTCTAATGACAGTGACTGGAGGTGGGGTTTGGAGGACAACTGCTTTGAGAATCACTATTATTGTTTGAGCAGAAACCAAGGAGTATTTATTTCAAGAGCAAAGTAAACATCATAAACCTTCTTCCTCCATACTACTGATGTAATGCATTTTTACACGTGAGGCTGTGACCACTTTTACATCATATCTTATGAGTGGTCGGGTGCTTTTGGTGCCGACCTGGACGTGCACGCATACTGGTTCTTATCAGTGTGACGTTGTCTAATAAGGGGTCTATATAGACAATATTTTGGACCAAAAATATAGACCACATTTCCCACCCCACTTCAAGGGCTGCCAGACTACTGGATAGCAGTTCAGGAGCCACAACCTAAAAAACTTCAGTTTGAATGATTTCAATGTCTTACCACGTGCCCTGGTCTCAAACTTCAGTGCCAGCTCGGAATGTTTGGTGTCCGTCTCAATTTCCAACTTTGACATCTCTCTAAGCATCTTACAAGCACTCAGAGCATTCAGCACTGGCTCCTCTGCCTGCATGGAGACGGACAGAGAGACAGAGAGATACAGAGGGCTTATTACAGACTCCCTACTCATCATACCTATGTGTACATTCTGCATGTATAAAACTCTTGCAGCCTTCTCCGAGCATCAGGTGCTTTACCTTCTCCCAGATGAAGTTAGCCATGTCACTGCGGTTCTGTAGGACAGCCAAGATAAAGAGATGAGTCCAGGGGGATTCACAGGGCTTGTTCCTGTATGAACATTCTCCTTTCAGCAGCTCTCTGACAGGCTGAGGAGAGAAGAACAGAACTATTAGGAGGAAATGGCACATATAGGCATTAAAGGCCCAATCTGGGATTGTTCTAAACAAATACATTAGGGTTTTACTAAGGTTGTATTCACATACATTCTTACAGAGTTTGATATAGTGTTAGTCCTTATAAGACCTAGAGAATATAAACATGTCCCAGGGGCCCATTTCACAAAATAAGGGATTAAGCCTGGATTTTCTACTTATCAAGGCTGAATTTATCCATGACTCAGTTTAATGAAAGCAGTTACACAGAAGTTACCATGGAGATTTATTTTGTGCAGCTAGCCTGCTCCAGACCAGGCTAACAGCCAGGCCGATGCATCATCTATTCAGTCAGTCTGAAGGAAAATGTGTTTTCAGTGTTATTAAGTTCTAAAATGTATGTCTGTTCAGAGAGCAGACTGGCATGTCGTTCGGACCACCCACGACCAAAGCTGTCCCTGATTGTGTTTATATGTTTTTAAATGTTTGTCTATCAATCTACAACTTCTAGTTTAAAATGTATTTTTTTGTTAAACAAAAATCTTGTCTTCTGGGGGTTCCTGGCACAAAACATTCATTCATATGGGGGTCCGCGGCCAAATATATATCATTTAGGGGGTCCTTGACACAAAAACATTTGAGAACTACTGATTTAGAAGGCATTTGTAGAATCGGCCTCAGGTCTTCATGGGTTAAAGAGAGGATGAAACAACATAACAGTATGTTCATAAGAATACCTCCAGAGCCTTCTTGCCAGAGTCTTCTAGACCCAGAACAGTGAAGTAGAACGGCTTCTCTTCACCCATTAACTTCTTCAAGACACGTGACACCTGGAGAGACAGAGAAAGAGGCAAGGAAGAGGAAATAAGACAATCTTGTCACAAAGAATCACAATCATCTTTATTGTCACATCACAGGTTTACAGGTGTAAGTATTTATCGTGTGTGCTCCATCATCTTCAAGGCCAAATGTCCTCTAAAATCAAGCAGCGTTGTCAAATTTCTACTGCTTGTATTAATTAATTAGTTTATTTATTTATCATTTTGCATGAAACCTTGTATCTCCGCATTTCATTTTTATGTATTTGTATGTATGTATTCATAAATTAATGTCCTACTTTGTCATACAAGAGTGTAGTGCAAAAATTGTAAAAATAGCTGATCTACAAGCTCTACAAGATCTACAAGCGAGATTGTATATCTGGTATTTTAGCTATTTTTAAAAGTTATGAAAGTGGTTAAGTGTGTCTGTGGGTTTCATAAATATTGAACCAAAGAAAGGAGCTTGTGACCAAATGATAACTACATTGTAGCCAATTGGAACAAAGGTTATTTTAAGGTTCTATAAAGTAACTGTGTTGGAACTTGGAACCACTGATCAAGGGTTATAATATAGATTTGTCTAAACCTAAACCCACCTCAAACAGGCTGATCTCTTCCAGAGAGTCAAGGTGTGAGGTTCCCAGTCGTTCCTCCAGGCGTTCCAGTAGGAGCTTGTAGATCAGTGTGTCTTTATCCACTCTGCTGTAGAGTTTCTCCAGGAGGCCATAAGTCAGGATGTTCTTCTTAATGAACAGATGTACAAACTGTGGCTTACTGAGCAGTGCGAACATCATGCAGTCCTTCAGAACTTCATCCTGTTGGACACAGTGGAGGTAAAACAGGGACAGGTTATTTAACTGTTTAGCTGTAGACCAGAAAACAAAAAAGGGAAAATAATATGTAGACAATAATAAGATTTCCTTATCGTAAAATAAATGCATAAAATATCTGTATAGTGTGTGTGTGTGTGTGTGTGTGTGTGTGTGTGTGTGTGTGTGTGTGTGTGTGTGTGTGTGTGTGTGTGTGGGTGTGTGTGTGTGTGTGTGTGTGTGTGTGTGTGTGTGTGTGTGTGTGTGTGTGTGTGTCCTTGCTTTACGGCAAAAACAAGGCACATTCAACTGGCCACAGCTATGCAACGGATTACCACGAGCGGATAGAACATTTTCTCGAGAGCAGACCCCCGGGCGTGTAATGTGGCGATCTCCATGAGGACGGCGATCACGGATAATATTCCATGATCTTTTCAAAGGTCAGTAAAATCGCTTGTTTTCGCTGGCAGTAGCGTCCCACAATTACACTATTACTCTGGCAGTTAAAGAGTTAAATGGGTTACAGAATGTATGTAGAATGTAGTGAGACTATTTCTAAGTGATTTCAAATCTACAGTAGTAATCTTTCTGTACCACTAGGTGGCAGCATTCACATGCAGTGATTATATGTGTGTCTTCAACGTTCAGGTAGGCCATGTTGTGATGTTGTTTCTCACCGTCCAGTTGATGTTGAAGACATCATTGAAGAGCTCACTGTTGGCAAAGTCCACTCTGTTCCATAACATTGCTAGACACAGCTCCTTACCGAAAGGGAAGGTATTACCTGATGCACGGTGCTTACTGGCTGAACACACAGACACACACACACACACACACACACACACACACACACACACACACACACACACACACACACACACACACACACACACACACACACACACACACACACACACACACACACCAGATGTTTTACTTTTACTGCAAAAGTCATGAAATGCATCCACAAAGTGACTCACCACTGCAAAAAAATAAAAAAAAACGTGTACCCTGAAAGAGGGAGTTCCAAGTCGATCCCTTCTCATTTTCTACTTGCTGGTTGTTTTTACATCATACTTGTACAGATGGTCTACAGGTAGTGTCCTAAAGCAACCAGAATGCCAATATTTGGTTCTTTTGTGAATCAGCAGCGTTTTATATATAGTCGGAAATAACAAAACGTGGGATTTTCTGAGCAATATTCACATGTAATATTGGTCCTACTCTTCTATCAGGGGTAGAACTAAAGGTGACATTGTTTGTTTTTTTCTAACCCGGGGAGAGGTATCTCTTTTTAAAGGTAGGGTAAGTGATATTTTTTGGTTAAAACAAAAAGTATTTTGTTAAAAGGTTAAAACACTATATTCTGATAGTAATCATTGCTATAGACTGTTTGTTCAGTAACAGGAGTCTCCATGTCTCTCCAGCTCTTTAATAAACAGAAAATACATTTTCCAGTAGGTGTCAAAATCTCAGCCAATCAGGGGAAACTTGGGAAAGTACCCATTTTAAGCTTAATTTGTATAGTGTTCCAGTTCCAATTTTGTCTGCTCATTTCTTAGTGTCATCACTTCCAATTTCACTTGTTTAATCTATATCCTGACTGAGTTCTCTGTCCTGGTTGGATAAAATTGGAAATGAAACTGAAACTGAAACGAAAATGCATTTTCTGTTTAATAAAGAGCTGGAGAGACATGGAGACTCCTGTTACTGAACAAACACTCTATAGCAATGAGTACTATCAGAATATAGAGCTATTTAACACATAGTTTAACCAAAGCAAATCACTTACCCTACCTTTAAGTGTTTGTTTTTTTGTGTGTTTGTTCCTGCACTAAATGTAGTATAGCCCACAGTGTTTTCACCTCCCAGAAGTAATGACTATTAAACATAATATTATTTATTGTTATAATATTGTACCTGGCATCAGGGCTTTGATCATGACTGTATCAAAGTATTCTGGTCTCTCCTCTTCATGGTAGAATGTTATCAGCTTCCTGTTCTGGTAGATGGTCTGAACCTGAGGGTCAAGGTCAAAGGTCACAGCATGGGCAAATAAAAATTGTCGGCAATTACACATCAACTGTAAACAGGGTCTCATCCTACTGAACTATCCTACAGTGTGTGATCCCTGGTCGGAGATCAATCTATAGTGTGAAAACCACAACGATATATGACAGCCGATTTCAAGAAATAGACTCCTGTAGTGTGAAATGCTTAACGATCAGATGACCCCCCGACCACTTTAAACGTCGTATAGTGTGTACCTGCCCTTACCTGTTCAACAAGTTCATCTGTCTGGGCTTCAGAAGGGAAGTGTTTTCTGATCAGTTCTGTCACTCTATCAGCATCAACACCATCAGAGGCAGGTGGTTGGTTCTCCAAGATGTCACTCAAGAGGTCAGCCACACCTCCTGAACCTGCCAGCACTAACCAGGGTGTGGAGTTCTTCAGAGACACACCCACCCTCTGATGAAGAAATTTTCTGGTTATAAAAGCACTGGTCCGTTTATGTCGTCAGTTTTATACGTGTATAGAATAGGACACAGAAAAGCTGGAGCTGTTAGCTAAATGCCTGTAGCTATGATGATCATAAATAAGCAGGTATAATAAAAAAGAATATACTTATAATGCTCCAGGCTCATAAAAGTCAAGTTATACTGTATACAATCATTGTAATGTAAATGATATTGGCTGAATGAATATTGTATTAAGAAGCAGTGATTGTACCTCCAGCATGGATAGCTCTCCTCCAATGAGCATGTTGAGGGCAGGAATGTTAATGTTGTCTGTAAGAAAATATAAATTTGATTCAATCATAACTCAACTGGGAAACGATCTCATTTCTCATTGCTCTATGTAGTTAATTTTATAGCACACTGATGTGTCATATTTCTACATATCTCATATGTGAATAGCATTGGAATACTTCCATATTTCTGTCATTTTTATTAGATTTTGCAGGTGTGCATTTGACCTCAATCGTTAATCTGGCATCAAGAGGAAGTGGACAGTGAAACCTGGTTCTCACTTGAAACATTGAATATTATCACAAAATTATTATCACAGGGACGGCAGTGGCTCAGGGGTAGAGTGGCCGGATAAATAATTATTATTAAATCATTAAATAATTAATCAATGACTTTTTTGATTAATCACATTTTGACTTTTTTGATTAATTAAATTTTGATTAATCAAAAAAGTCATAGATAGAATAATCACTAAGAAAATAATCAATAGCTGTTGCCTAGTTTCTTGTAGCAGTTCAACGTAAAATCAACCACAGTTAAACTATTAAGTTGCTGCTGTTTTACTACTTTTAAGTCACCTTTTGACCTGCTCATGGCAAATAATGCCATGATTAATTTAATTCCAGCAAACAAATCCTTTACGTCCATCATCTCTTACCTCTGATGTGTCGTGTAGAGAAGTGTTCCTCTAACTTGACCCTGAAGTTCTTCTCTCCTCCTCTGTGACCTTCGCTCCCATTATCCACCAGCAGGAAGCAGCAATGGTTCTTCTCCAGACAACAGGAGTCACTGGTTGTGTTCTCAACAGAGTACTGAACATAGTCACTGCCCTGAGATGGAAGAAAACAGGAATTACATCTCACTTTTTTGTTATCCAGGTGCTTCTGGTGAGTCTAAGATGGGGGGGGGGGGGGGGGGGGGTCACATGTCAAGGCTGAATTGACTCAATGGATCCAAGACAGGAAGTTATGAGTATATTTAATTCATAAAGGGTCCATATTTACTAAACTAGATCCTAATTCCTAATAATTAAATCACATTGTCAAAAACAATGATAACACATTGTGATCTCAGTATTCATTAGTATTAGAGAGTGT
>NC_137626.1:10711646-10781646 GCF_963280865.1 Gymnoscopelus braueri
ATCAGATGAACGCAATGAGAATAAAGAAGTTTACAACGTGTAACCCCACAACCAAATAATAGACTAATAAACATGGAAAGGATATTATATGAGCCATTTCTACTGAATATTGCTCACCTTTACCGAGGTAAAACAATGATGCTGGAATCCAGGGCATACTGGAAGTGGAACGCTGCTATCCGATAGATTATGGACCAGAGCTTTATTGATTACTGAGGGGAAATGTGTCTTTTGGATTGATATTAATATATCACTGCCCTACGTCGGACTGAGGAATGGATCTGTTCTGGACACAGCAAGCAATAGATCGTTTGACATATTTTTTCTTTTTTTATCTGTGTTGACACATGTTGGGCACATACCTATTTTATTTGAGGTTTGGCACTATTGTAATTGATTTTGCATGAAGATTAAGGCATTCTAATGACATACACAAGCTTTGGTCACATGTAAGTCAGCCTCGGAGCAGACGTGAGAGCGAGCGGACCGACGTCAAAATTCTCGGACAAAAAAAGATTGATGAATCAGACCCCTAACGTTGAAAGTTGCATAAAAGCCCATAAGTACAAAATATTGGAGTAAACAAGTTTAGTGAACCAGGCCCATTGTGTCATGATGCGACGTGTTGTAAGCTTGTGGATCAGCTATTTTCTAACTATATTTGAAATAAGGCTTAATGGGTTAATTCATAATATATTTGTTGTAAGTTTGGGTCCAAAGAGTCTCTTCCTATAAATGCAGTGGAGTTAAAAGTAGGCCTCCAATTTTTATATTTAAATGTAGTGGAGTTAAAAGTACAGTATTTGAAATAGTAGTGGAGAGAACACCCAAATCAAATATCTAAATACTGAGTCAAGCAACTTAAAAACTGTCTGGGGTGAAACACAAAAGTAAAGGTCTTCATAAAGAACATGTTTCATTTGTGTGCCCACCCTCCGTTTAGATGCAGATGTTTTGGTTCATAAAGTTTATTATTAAATAACCCACCTCCTCCACCTCCTCCGTGATGGTGATTCCATCTTGTAGAGGTGTGGTCATCTCTATTATCTCTTCATCGCGGCTCATCTTCTCTCTGTTGTGTCGCCGTGGATCCAAGGAACTTCCACCTCCCTCTCTCCTTCTCTCTTCCTCCTAGGATGACACACATCATTGTTATTGGTTTAACCCAGGGGTCTTCAACAGGGGGTCCGGGACCCCTAGGGGGTCCTTAGAGCTACTATAGGGGGTCCGCCAAATCTTTGTGTGATAGGATTTAGTTTTTTTACATTAACCACTTGAACCCTAAAATTCATTTTCTGAGGGGAACATTAGCCGAAAATAGCAGATCTACAAGCTCTCAAGAGCTTGTAGATCGGCTATTTTTGGCAAAGAGGCTATAGGTGTAGCAGACTGAAGTAAAACAAAAACTTTAATCTGAAACACAATTTTATACAATATAGAGCAGGGGGTCCCTGCTTCATCTCTCTCTCAGCTAGGGGGTCCTTGGCCTGAAAACGTTGAAGACCCCTGGTTTAACCCATTCAGCCCTAAATATGTCTTCTAAATCCTAACGGTTTTCTATGTTTCTATGTCTAGTGATTCTCTAACTTTTTCATGTCAAGGACCCCCTTGACCCCCTTTGTTGGAACGAGTTGCATTGGTGGTGCGGTTTGGCCTTTAGGTTGGCTGTTTTTTTTTTTTGGCCTAACTTCTGCTCTCACACTAGCCGTGTTTCTGGCTTCCCCCTCCGCTCACAAGTATTTACTATGTTTGTATAGTAGTCAGGGAATATTATCAGAATAATGTCAAATCTTGGAATAAATTCCTTACCAAGAAATTTCTTCACCAATGTGTTTGTAAAAGTGTCTAGTAACACATCTCATAAAGACTGAAATGCAGTTTCCCTAGGGGAATTTTTGACAGCTGCTGAAAGTTGGGGTACCCACCATAACCTTATGCGGGGGGGAAAAAATACAATTTTTATTCTGTTTTAAGTAGCATGTGAGGGGTCAAACTAGGGTGTTTTTATGATTCTGAATCCATTGCAAACATTTTTTTTGCACCAAAACCACTCCTTGGGCTAAAAACGCCCAAATCTCAAAGGGAAAAGGTTGGCTATGGCCGTTTTTAGCCCAAGGAGTGGTTTTGGTACAAAACAAATGCTTGCAATGGATTCAGAATCATAAAAACACCCTAGTTTGACCCCTCACAGGCTCACATGCTACTTAAAACAGAATTACATTTTGATTTTTTTTCCCCGCATAAGGTTATGGTGGGTACCCCAACTTTCAGCAGCTGTCAAAAATGTTCAGTCTTTATGAGATGTGTTACTAGACACTTTTACAAACACATTGGTGAAGAAATGTCTTGGTAAGGAATTTATTCCAAGATATTTTTAATATCCCCTGACTATAGGTGTTTCTGCAGGCTTTGTATAACATAATGGTTCTACAAGCAATCAGTGCATGCAGTGCAGATGGTTTCAGAGAGTTACAGTACTTCTCTGAAACAAGAGTTACTAGGTCCTATAAATTCATTGTGAAAACATTACAGCAATTCATTGATATAAAAATGAAGAAATGTACTTCTACTTCTACTTCTACTTCTACGGTTTACTTTAAGTATTTTTCAAAGCATGTACTTTTGAATACTTAAGTATATTTAAAATAAATGACTTTTTTACTCTTACTTGAGTAACATTTTGACTGAGCTACTTTTACTTGTAGTGGAGTAAATTAGAGTATTTGAGCTTGTAGATCTGCTATTTTTTTAAACATCTTGAACATTTGTGCAAATCTTTGAATATATATATTTTTTAAAGCTAACGTTTTTAGCTCAATTCTTTGTTCTGGGGGGTCCCGGGAACAACATATTTTGAGTTGGGGGTCGGTGGCCAAATACATCATCATTTTGATTCAACTATTACAACACTTTGTATATACCTTTTACTAATCATATCATAACATTATTTTCTATCACTAGTAGCATTTATCACCATTTAAAATTAATTTATTTAATCTTTCTATGTTTTTCTATCTATTTTATGTTCCAATTGTTAGGTTACATTTGCATGTATTATTTGTATAAATATATATCTCAATAACACACTCTCTACATGTATGAAGTGATTGCTTCATACACATAATACATGCATTCAAATACACATCCATAAACATATTTCTCCACATATGTATATGTGCATATGTATTATGTATGCACACACACATATGGATACACACTTTCATATTTTTACTTATTCATTGCATTGATGCTATATATCTATCAATTACCTTTGCTGTATATAATTTCTTGTATGTTTTTATTGAGTTGGAAATTTTAATTTTGGTGGAAGAAAGGAGAACTTGTGTGCACATCCAACCACAGTGTTGTCAATGCATTCTATGAGACTAACATGACCCCCTACCCCAGGAGTCGAACTCATTTTGGGGTGCTGACCAAATTGGTCAAAAGGTGACTTGATGTGCCGCACATGCGCACTCACACGCATTCAGTTATACAGCATTGTTTTTCAGTCTGTTGTCCCAGTCACACTCACTGCTATAACTACAGTATATCACTTTAAAAACATGTTATTATGAAGAAGAATAGCTACTGTAATTATTGACATTAAAAACAAACAATGCAATTTGTAAGGCGCCCCAACAAACCATTTTAAGTAGAATAATTCAATTTGTTAAGTTAAACAATACCTGGTAATATGTATGTGTGTGGTAATGTGTGTGGTTATGGTAATCATTACCATGTCTTTCACTACAGTGCCAACATTTTTTTTAACCTTACTAGAGTATTTCCAATTTCCAGTTTTACTTCTACTCCACTACATCTCAAAGGCAAATATTGTTCTTTTACTCCACTTATTTGAAAACTTTAGTTACTAGTTACTTTGCAGATATAAATTGTTATATTACAAAACATACAATAACCACTTTAGCCGTATTTTATACATAGGCTATTTGAAAATAGCTGATCTACAAGCTCACAACGCGTCGCGGCGTTGTGAGCTTATCTGCTATTTTCAAACATTTTAGTACCTTTACTTTTGGTACTTTGAGTACCAAAAGTAACACACACACACACACACACACACACACACACACACACACACACACACACACATACACACACACAGTTAAATTAAGTTAAGTTAATTACCTTATTGTTGGCCAAGCTTGCAGATTGGCCCTTTAAAAAAAAAAGAAGATGTTCAAGACAAGATGTGTTTGCTGTGGCCCCTTCCCCTGCAGTTTCATAGAGATTGCTGGCTTGTCAGAGGACAGTACTTGAGGTCAGGAGGAGATCAAGTTCTACCAGTTCTACCAGGGCGACTGGTTGCCTCGTCGCTCACTAGTCCTTCTGGCCGATCTACACGGTCACAGCTTTTTTCTGTTCTGGCACCACAGTGGTGGAATGAACTCCCTACTGATGTCAGCAGATAAGGATAGGATAATTCCTTTAACAGGTCCGTTCATGAAAGTCCTTGCGGTCTTGTTTCCAATGAGGGCCTGTGAGCAATTAAGGGTTAAGAGTCTTGCTCAGGGACAAATTTCACTTACAAAATATATATTATGAATTAACCCATTAAGCCTTATTTCAAATATAGTTAGAAAATAAAATAGGAAACACTACCCTGACCCTTCCTCTTATAGCCTTGCCTTACTTGTTGTCAAGTTGTACGAGCTCTTGTTTTATTGGATCTTGTTTATTCGATACACTTATTTGTTTTAGCTCTTGCTCATTTGATTTTCCTATTTGTCTCATCTGTTTAAGAAAGTAGGTAGCTGATATATTACCTTAGTGCTAGGTATACTCTTAGTTGCTTGTTTTAGAAGAGAATGCACTTAAGACTTCTGGTGATTAGTAGTTTCCATGCCTACCTATGTTGAATGCACTTATTGTAAGCCGCTTTAGATAAAAGCGTCTGCTAAATTACTGTAATGTAATGTAATGTAATGTTCTACCTTACCGAAACCAAAAGTATTTTTGAGTGGTGCCAACCACTCCCGGGATGCATCATGTGACCTATTAGGTATCTTGTAGACTAACTTGAAGTAGTTATACAGGTACATGGGTGTGGTGTATCTTGTTGACCAGGCCCATTGCAAGTAAGTTGCTATATTCTGTCCTCACCCTGAGCCATCCCACCCTAGTAAATGTAATTAAGACTAGAATTACAACATTGTTTTTGTTTTCCCACCATTACACCTGTAATGTGTGTTTATATGTGGTGTGTTTATATGTATTATAGCCTACTCCTTTTTCAGCTCCTATAATTCAAGGCATTCCTTGAGAAGATTTACAGACTAAGCTAAAAACTAGTCATTTCCTATGCAAACATGTCTCCTGACCTACTACAATTCACACACCCGTAAACCTAAGAAAATGTTATATGAATTAATCACACATAGATAGATTAATCAAACAAGAAGATATTTTCCAATGCTGGTCTCATATGTAGGCACGTGCGCGCACATGCATGTGACATCATTAAAACACTGTACAGCCGAAAAACATCACCATTACACACATTACATACTGATCAAAGAGTCATTATAAAGTACAATTAGACCCCACCGCCTTCCCTGTCTGTCTGTCTGTCTGTCTGTCTGTCTGTCTGTCTGTCTGTCTGTCTGTCTGTCTGTCTGTCTGTCTGTCTGTCTGTCTGTCTGTCTGTCTGTCTGTCTGTCTGTCTGTCTGTCTGTCTGTCTGTCTGTCTGTCTGTCTCTCTCTCTCTCTCTCTCTCTCTCTCTCTCTCTATCTCTCTCTCTCTCTCTCTCTCTCTCCCCCTCCCTCCCTCTTTTTCTCTCTCTTCAATTCAATTCAATTCAATTCAATTCAATTCAACTCTCTCAATTCAATTCAAGATTTTGCCAGGTAACAGGCTGAAATAATGTCCCATGGGGTTATTACACATATTTTATTGCACATATCCTGAACCCAAACCAGAAAATGGAAAGAATTGAAAAGAGCACAACTTTTGAAGGAGACAACCTACAGAGACAAATGTTTTTTATCCCCTATACAATTTGGACCCAAGGAATTCAATAATGTGGTTATTATTCAGATTCAAGCATATCTTGACTCTATTGCAGGACAGAAACCGGGGGAAAAAACTAAGCCGGAAATGTTCAGATCACTATATAATTCAGTTTTGACTAAATACTTAAGGTGGCTTTTTCAACTGCATTTTCTCAATCCTTGAAGTGTGTATTTAAGATTCTAACAGGTACCAGGCTGAAATAATGTCATCAGACAAAATATGTGTTATAGCAAAAAACTGAGGTCCTGTGTGTGTGTGTGTGTGTGTGTGTGTGTGTGTGTGTGTGTGTGTGTGTGTGCGTGCGTGCGTTCGTGCGTGCGTGCGTGCGTGCGTGCGTGCGTGCGTGCGTGTGTGTGTGCGCGTATGCGTGCGTGTGTGTTAGGGGTGGAGCTGGTAGACGACAACGGTCATAGTTTGCATAATTATGGAAGCCCACGCACAGGGAGGAGTCCTGAGAATTATTCCCAGGAGTAAGGGCTGAAGAGGTGGTTCTAGAGAACAACAGCTTTACAAGATAGCTAAGAGATTATCAACAGCAAATCAAGAAGAGCTAGATAAACCTGACAGCCGAACAGACGAGGAACAGACAAGGTGGGGTTGATATAGACAAGGAGATGATGTAATGATTACGTCATTGCCACTTCATCGTCGGAGATGACGTAACGATTATGTGATCGTTACGTCACCCTTAACAGTGTGTCTGTGTGTGTGCGCGCGTGTGCGTGCGTGCGTGCGTGCGTGCGCGCGTGCGTGCGCGCGCGCGCGCGCTCATGTTACAGCACTGCATTCCCAGTAGGCTTTGAAGGCCTACTTTGTGGCTCCTAGAATCTCCAAGAGAGAACTTTCAACTATCAGGCTCTTCTCCTGTGGAACCATCTTCGAGGTTTGGTCCAGGAGGCAGACAACTTGAGTTTAAGAGCAGGCTTAAAACTATCCTTCCATTTGGGGAACAACAGCGCCATCATCATCCATAGTCTCTATATCGTTAAAGCCAGTGTAATGCCATGTTTGATTACCTCATTAACAAATGACTTGACCTGCCCGGTGAAACATGTTCACAATTTACAATTTAGGCATTTAGCAGACGCTCTTAATCCAGAGCGATAATACATCAAATGCATAGACATATAATCTAGGATCAAAGGTAAACCAAGAACCTATAATCAGTCTAAACAGTGTAATATCAAAACATCTATAATCTGTACATTGAAACTATACGCCCTAAAGGATGCCAGGTCTACAAATGAACCTGGCATCTGCCTACATAACATGCTATCTAATTTACATTTTAGCCTTTGCATAAGCCTGCAAGGTTGTCAAGGCCAGGGCAAGTGCTATGCTTGTTCAACAACTCTTATGTATGTGTAGTGTGGTGAAGTAAGTACATTTTATTTGTATGACACTTCTCACAGAGAGAACTCACAAAGTTCTTTACATATAACAGAAATAAAGACACAGCACAAAGCATTCAAATGATAAAAAAAATAAAAACAGAAAATCTAAGACATTCCACAAATGCTTGTTTAAACAGTAGTGTTTTTAAGTGGTTCTTACAAATGTCCACAGAGGCTGCAGCTCTCAAGACCTGTGGAACGGCATTCCATACCTTTTTGCTTTTGGGAGCAGTTAGGGGTTAAGTATCTTGCTCAGGGACACTTCGAACCTTAGGCTTCCCAGGCGGACTCACCAACCATTCAACTATTGCCGCCCAATCTGGTACGAGGAATGACCAATAGACCCTGCAGCTGACGTTAGGGTCCTGCTGGGCATGTATCATTGTAGCAGATCAGTGAAGGGTCCTGGACATATGCTTCAAAGTGAGGCTCTACTTGCAGCACTGGTGGACCAAAGTACTCTACCCCAGTACTTGCGTTAAAGTATACAGATACTCCTGGTGAAACATTACTCAACTACAAATTAAAGTTGCTCTGTCAAATTTGTTTCCAGTTAAAGTATTGGAGTAGGTGCTTTTAAAAATGCTTAAGTATTCAAAGGTACATTTTCTTTGTAATATCATAGCATGCTGTATTAAAATGTAGACACTTTCCAAAACTTTTCCAGAATTTTTTGTGAGCTTGTAGATCTTCTATTTTCACAATGTTTTAAATAGGGCTTAAGTGTCAAAATGTCCATGAGCAAGACACTTACCGCTCTATTTCAGACCAATCTAAAGCTGCACCCTTTACCCGTTAAATACGGATAAGGGAGCTGGCATTGTCCCTAAATGCTATTTTGCACCTGCTATACCCGTTCTCCATTATGCCGACCCCGTTATTTGCGGGTGGAGGCGTGCCCGTAGGCGTGTTGTTGATATATCCCCAAAATTGCTATTCTGCCCATGCACACACCTTTGGGAAAGCGCACAGCCACCTGCAAGAGCGCACAGGCTGCAATGGATTCCTGGAGACGGCCAGGACGCACAGTGCGCACCTCTCTCTACTAGGCTATTATTGTCAACAAATCTCTGTGATTATAATGTTCCTATAATCAGCAGAAGGGAGGGTGTCAATTCCTTGTGTCATTTTTTATATAAGATGATAGTCTATTCAAAGAAGACAATTTGTGCGTTGCGCAATGCAATGCTCTCCAAATTACCCACGTCAGTTTTATTTACAGGAAATAATGAACTGATTACAAACATTTTAAATTCTCTCTAATCAGTAACATGTAGGTGATACTTATGTCTATCAAATGTGGTTTTATTGAAAGGCAAAAAAAGTCCAGAGCTTAGAAACAGAACATCGGGTGTATGTGTCCATGTAAAATTGTCACTGTGCGCTGCAGCGCACAGGACCTGTGTTGCCAGAATTTGCGAGAGAAATAAGCAACCAGGTCTATGAAAACAAGCCCAAAAGAAGCAACTATAATAGGCCACATGAGCACCTCAAACCTATATATGTCATCCATTAAACAATGTGTATATTTATATATGTTGGCTATTATATATGTCGTTCTACCATTATTTACAAGCAACTTCAGAAAAACAAGCCACATGTGGCTTATAATAATCAGACCAACACTGCAGACAGGGAGATAGGAGAGCGTATATTGGATTGGGGATAATGGGTAGCGCAGTCTTCTCTTAAAGATAATGGCATCTGGCATGGTAGTGCAGGTGTTTTGCGGGAAAAGCAGGTGTCCCAGAATAGCAACTTTTGCGGGGGAACGCCCCTTGCCTTGTCCTAAATCCGATATTAGTGGCTTTAGCAATTTCGACCTGGAATAGGGCCCTATTAGTATAATCTGGCTCATTCAAAGAATGAGTGTTCAAATGTAGTGACTGACTAAATATTGACGCGTTCCTTTTAGGTACTTAGGACCACATCATCGAGGAGTTTGGACATCCATTCAAGCATTTCTGAAATTAACAGAAAAAGCTGAGAATTGGTTTGACTGAAGGCGACATAATGGTTTAAAAGTCTCGGAATTCCATCATCATCATCATTTATTTAACTCACGACCATGTTCACATGGTATGGAGTACATCCAAGAAGTGCTCGAGAAACGAGTGCAGATGGAATAAAACTTCCAACGTGGTTCGGGTAAAGGTGAACATAAAAAACATACAGAGAATTAATTTAGTTAGATCTAAATATTTATTAGCAGAATGACAACAATGTGTGTTTTTATATTTAAATGTGTTTATTTCAATAAAACTTCAATTCATAAGATTGCTGGCATCCCTATTTTGGATTTTGTCCAAAATGTATTTCGTTTTTTTTTTAACATTTCCAGAGAATTTTGAAAGTAGCTACAATAGCCTATCCACAAGCTGACAAGTTGTTAGCTTCTAGATTGGCTATTTTCCCCCCTTTTCTTTTTTTAAAGCCATTTTGCAGCATGGGGGCTGCAGCTAGAGGCTTTGAGGGTCCTTGGAACAGTTTGGGAACTCCTGCCCTAGAGAATGACCCCTACTGATTCTGTTGACCTCATGACCTTAAATGTAGCGCCGCCCCTTAGACCAAAATGTGCCTCAAATACTATAGTCTAGCATGGCGTGTAAATAAATATTAAGTAATGCATAAGTATTAAATCAGGTTTCATCATCCATTATATCACAGGTAGACTCATGGTCACATAAAGTCCATATTTCATACAATCGGACAGTTAAATTACACAAATAATCCTTTGCCATCGCATACTAATAGTATTCATTGATATGTATGTATGTACATATTCATATTATTCAACATATTATGGAGGTATAACTACAGATAAAACTATGTAACAAGATTTGTCTTGTTAATCTTCAAGCTTGAATCGGGTGCTGGTCATACGTGGGGAAAACAGGAGGTAGACTTAAGTCTTTCTTTGAAAGGCTGTATCCACCACAGCACCATTCAGCACGAGTTGATGCATGCGCTGGGCTTCTGGCGTGAGCAAACCCGCAGCGACCGCGACCGTTATGTTAGGATCAACAGGGAAAACATCAAACAGGACCAAAAACACAACTTCAACGAGCATGACACCAACAACCTGAACAAAGTTTACGACTACTCCTCTGTCATGCATTACAGCAAGACAGCATGGTCCAAGAACGGAAGCGATACCATCACACCCATCGTAATCCCTTGGGCTAAGCTAGGACAGAGTGCTACAATGACAAATACTGATATTCTGAAGATCAACAGGCTATACGGTTGCAGTATGTGTATAACATGAAATTAATAATAGTGAGAAAATTATATATAGTATATAAATAGGGACATATCCACAGGACACAATGACTGGTAATGACTAAACATGATGTTATACAGTAGGTTGAAATACAACACATGCAACATTAATGTCTTGTTGAAATGACAACACATGTAACAGTGTATACCTGCCATACTGCTACTGTATGTTTCATTTTCATCTGTTAAATGCAGAGACTTCTGTTACCACATCCAGATGGGACAATAAGTGGGATGGTGAGTTGAGGTGCATATGTCCAAATGGCTTAAAGGTAGGGTAAGTGATATTTTTTGGTTAAAACAAAAAGTATTTTGTTAAAAGGTTAAAACACTATATTCTGATAGTAATCATTGCTATAGAGTGTTTTTTCAGTAACAGATGTGTCGCTGTCTCTCCAGCTCTTTAACAGAAAATACATTTTCCGGTAGGTGTCAAAATCTCAGCCAATCAGGAGAAAGTACCCATTTTTAAGCTTAATTTGTATAGTGTTCCAGTTCCAATTTTGCCAGCTAATTTCTTAGTGTCATCACTTCCAATTTCACTTATTTAATCTTCCTGTATTCCAATCAGGATATATAAGTATCCTGATTGAGTTCTCTATCCTGATTGGATAAAATTGGAAATTAAACTGAAACTGAAACGAAAATTCATTTTCTGTTTAATAAAGAGGTGGAGAGGCAAGGAGACTGAACAAACACTCTATAGCAATGAGTACTATCAGCATATAGAGCTATTTAACACTTATTTTAACCAAAGCAAATCACTTACCCTAACTTTAACTGTTTCTGCTATTGAAAGGCAAGTAACACTCTACATGACTGAAGTAAGAGCAAAGCACATTGCATGACACTTCAGCAGTCAAGTAGTGTGAGGTTTCACCTGTATATGTCAATTTGTTTTAAAGCATTCATAGTAATTCCCAAGAAGATCGTCTGTGGAAAATATCATGCAAGACCTTTTCCAGCACTCGTAACTGGTCAAAGTAAGTGTCAGTGGTCTGGTTTTGTGAATAACTATGACCGATTCCTCGACTTCCAATGTCCAGCCCATCATGTCATTGCCGGGGTCTACAACTACTGTATCACAGCAACCATCATGAAGACAGAAGGTTTGTTTCTTTTGAAATGTATTTAAAATTAAGAAAGCTATCACAGTGTGAAAATGAGGGTGCAGCACACCACAGTCCTACTGTATAGGCCTACAGTACATTGGAACGATAAGCACACTTTGAGGCTATACAATTATAGACCTGGGAAGTAGGGCAGTTATGATCGATACTTTTATATCTATGCTGTCAAATCCTTGATGCAAAAACGGTGAGTTAAAAACTAAATATTCACGATTGATGTTTATTCCAGGTGGAAATTCAACTGCTGCAGAGCCCCAGGTTTTCACACGTTTGACTGCAAGTACACATGGTTCATGAATTCCTGGGATGAATACTTCAACTGGCTTGTCCCTGGTGGGAACTTCCTCATACAGTAGGAATATACAGCTACCATAGCAACACCCACGAGTACATTCACTCACTCATTCATAATTATGCTAACATACACCATTCAGATCACCATTCATTACCATCCTGATGTAATTTCCGTCATTCTCACACATAATATATTAACCAGTGGTGGAAAAAGCACTCAAATGTTTTCAAAAGTCCGGAATTGATTATGCAGAATATCCCATTTCAAGTTTTCAAAAAGATCTACAAGCTCACACATTATGAGCTTGTAGATCGGCTATTTTCAAATGACCAATATGTATATAGGGTTGAAGTGGTTGTTAATGTTAATGTATGTTTTGTAATAATAATCAAAATCTAAGTAACTAGTAACTAAAGTTTTCAAATAAATGTAGTGGAGTAAAAGTACAATATTTGGATCCGAGATGTAGTGGAGTCATTTAATTTACTATGGTGTTTTTAATTGGCAGGGATCGTTGCTGGGGTTTCAGATACTGCCAGGGAGGAACCCACTGAAGACCAAGCAATACATTTTTGTATAATTCCTGTCTATTCATTTTATTATTCATTTACTTTTCACCTTCATTCTCATATAACTGTATATTCAGTTGGTTCATTATGATCTCATTATAAACTCACATGAATATGCATGGGTGGGGTGTTCTAGCAGAGATAGTAATACGTACACATGCATAGTGTTAATAGCAATGAGGAATGTGAAAGAACCAAAACTCAGTATTGGGTTTTGATTAAATATATATATATATATATATATATATATATATATATATATATATATATATATATATATATATATATATATATATATATATATATATTGATGGAGCTGTTTTTCCCTATCACCCTTATAAAGTACCGATAACTTTCAGAAAGGCGACAAGAACATTCAGCCGGAGACAGGCAGCCATTGGGTAAAATGATTATATTATATTCTAGTCAGACATGAGAGAGTAGGGAAGGTTACAGTATCACAGGTGTTTCACGCATCATCGGTCGGCCTCTCTCCCAATGATAGAAAGAAATCACTGGGTTTTAACAACACCCGTTAACATAAACAATGACATCATAGGATGTGACATAGATGAGTTTCCGGTCGAAGGTGGACTCCTTGGATTGGATGAGAGTGATGATGATAAGTTGTCGTCAGATGAGGATGATGATGGTAGATGATAATGAAGGTGACCTGCGCCAAAGGGTCTGGGTCAACACTTTGACCTCGGCTTTTGACCGGTCACTGGTCAGTGGTCACTCGGTGGCACTGAAAGAATGGTTATCGTATCGGAGGGACAGAGATTAAGTGTTCTCAAAACAGTTCTTACTTAACTAGAAATATTGACATAACTCGAGGAGCCGACAGATAACAACAAAAAGCCTGTACCTAGTTTGACCTTGCATAGAGAGAGAGAGAGAAATAGGCACATTTAACATGACTGAATTAGGCCAATATGACACCATTTTATTAATTTGACATTTAAGCTTATGACACTAGACAAATTATAATCAACAAGATTAACTCTATCAAATATATATATATCCATGGGTTTACATTGGTATCCTCTTAGAGCTCAGTATATAGCCTTCAACAACTTTTTACCTTCTTGTCAGTCTCCTGAATCCTTCCAAGGCAACTAAACACTGCTATATCCAGCTTCATGTATTCATTCATAATCCAGAGTTGTTTCTTCATTATACTTTATATCATTGTCATCTGTTGTATCAAATAAATTATACTAAAAGGTAATTATTTATTTTCTTACCAAGTGAACACTAACCTTTGCACAACAGAGATCCCCAGTCATCCATTCCACAGACAAACATTCACACTTGAATCATCTATGGGCTTGCCTGGACTGAAGCTGGACTATAAGCAATATAAGCGGTCGCTTAGGGCCACAACCACTAGGGGGGGCCACATAAAAAACAATATGGTAATTATGTCATGTATCTCCTATCCAACAACTAGCGTTATTATTTTAATATTCAATAAAAAATGTATCTCATGACATAATGATTTTATAATGGGGGTGTTTGGGGGGGGGGGGGGCACCAAAAAAAATCTTGCTTAGGGCCACGAAAACCCTAGGGCCGGCCCTGCATCACTTCACAGGGCCCTCACTCACAGGGCGATGGAAAATACTATTATTGGATTGAATATGTGCCCCTTTGGAAAGAATTTCAAACTCGCAAAGTCATGCGCCATTTGGCTGATTATGCAAGGAATTCTTCCGTTGCAGAATCGTGTTTTTCTGGAGGGACTATCCTTTTGCACTTATGTGACTATTTATCTTGTAGTTTATTATACAGTTCATGCTTACTCTGCATACTCCAATCTCACTCTGATAAGAGTGCCTGCTAAATGCTTAAATTATAATTGTCAATAAAAAGTCAATTTAAGTTTATTTATTACAGGGCTTTACAGGCCACCATCTAACTAAGACATCAAATCACTCCTCATCCAAAATAAACAGTGTTCTTGTCCCAACACTCAAATTAATTTAAGAAAATGTTCAACATTGTAGTTTGTTTCAACAACACACTGGATGCTGCATTTTAACAATGAATAATTTTATTCTTAACTCTTCATGCAACTTCATCACACAGTCAACAGCTCATTGTCAAACAGTTCACCCACATTAGTAAATGTTCTTAGAGGTTTGTGATTTAACGTCATCAACAAGCTCCTCCTTCAAATGGATCACGTTAGTGTGAGCTACAGTCAAGTAGAACAGTGCATAGAGGCTCTGGAACAGTGACACTCTACCAGTACAACTAGGATGTTTCTGCTCATTTCACTGATGATGATTGCTATGTGCTTTGGTATGAAACTAACTACTGCTTTATTTTACTGCATATCAATCTCATCTCAGTCACAACAATATAAAAGACAGTAAAACTTCTAAAATACTTAAAGACAAACAGTAAAAAGGTTGATTCATTGCAGTGCACTGACAGCTTCAACCTGGAGGAGATGTGACAGCGATAGGCTGTAATACTATAAGCTGTGATATATAACTCCAGTTCTAGAAATGCATATCTGGTATGAACAGGATGCAAATGGCTCACTGAGTTCTTACTGGGATGCTTTTCTTTTTCTAATAGATCTGGAAAAATAGAAGATGAGTTCAAAGGGAAAAAATCAACTCCAGTCTGGATTCCAGCAAAAGATCAGTTCCTCTGACGATTCAGAAACTGCAGCTGTCTGACTCTACTGTGTATCACTGTGCTCTGACTGAGGCCCACAGTGACAGGAAACACAGACACACTGTACAAAAACATAAACTGACATACCAGTGCACTGCTGGAAGCCTTTTACTAAAGCCATCATTGTATTAAACTCCACTAGAGGGCAGTATTGTCAAACAGGTCATTGCACTTTGACGCACTGAGCTTGATCATTGTGTCATCATAAACTACTGGAAAGCAGAGAACTAGGGTGGCAGTGGCTCAATCCAGTTGCCTATATGTTGCCAGGTTCGGCGAGAAACAAGCAATCCGAAAAACAAGTAATCAGGTCTATGAAAACACACACGCGCACACACACACACACACACACACACACACACACACACACACACACACGCACACACACACACACACACACACACACACACACACACACACACACACACACACACACACACACACACACACACACACACATTATGACCCTCCCCACCGGCTTCCGCCCCTGGCCCGAACACATGTAAAGTGTGTTCTTAGATGCTCGACAAAGCTAGATGGACAACCTCGACAACCAGGCAGGCACTTTTACCACCGCCACCAGAGCACTTAGTTTGCATTTTTAACTGTACTGCCCAATAATGTACTTGTACTGTATTTGAGTTCAATCCCTGGTCATTAATACAGTATATTGTTTAGGCTACAGTCGCTCTCAAATAAACACAAGTGAAAGTGAAAACATTTAATCCCCAACTCCCCCTGGGTTAGTGTCAAAGTGTCCTTGAGCAATAGTCTAAACCGTTAACAGGTTGGTTCATTTCATGGTTTCCTTCGCCATCAGTGTGTGAGTGTGAATGGGTGAATGCAATACACATTGTGAAGCCTTTTTGAGAAAGGCGCTATATACATGCGCAATTTACCATTTAAAGACTCTCAGACTAAATGTTGATCCAAGTTTAAAATTAGTTAGGGGGCCAAGCACGTAGTCGTAGTGCATAGGACCCCTATTGTTTCTTTTAGTTTTATTATTAGGGGCCAAGCGCACAAGTGCGTAGGTCCCCTTTTGTTTTCATCAGTTTTCTTATAGGGGGCCAAGCACGTATAGTGCGTATAGGACCCCTTTTCTTTTTCTTAGATTTTAGGGGGCCAAGCACGTATAGTGCGTATAGGACCCCTTTTATTTTTCTTAGATTTTAGGGGGCCAAGCACGTATAGTGCGTATAGGACCCCTTTTCTTTTTATTAGATCTTAGGGGGCCAAGCTCATATAGTGCGTATAGGACCCCTTTTCTTTTTTTTAGACTTTAGGGGGCCAAGCTCGTAGTGCGTATAGGACCAGTAGATTTTAGGAGGCCAAACAAGTATGTGCTGTGGTCCCCTTTTGTTTTTGTAGGTTTTATTCTTTTTTTGCAGTTCTGGCTTAACCGTGCAGTCGGTTTTGTCCTATAGGACCTGCCCATGTTGTAAAGATCAGTGGTTTTCAACCCTTTTCACATCAAGGTCCATTATTTATTCGGCATTTGAGCCATGGACCACCATTTGATGAGATTTAGACTCAGACCCAAAACTTTGAATATTTGTTATTGTTTGATAATATTGATGTAATACCAATAGGAGAGATACCAGGCAAACATTGATCAAAATAACAATCCTTCTACATTCTCTAATTGTGTAGACGTAAATTAAGTGTTTAGCAATAATTAAAAAACTCTTAAAACTCTTGAGAGCGTAAAATACGGGTCCATTTGGTTTCATTTTACACTCTCAAGAGTTAAAGATTAAGGGTCCATTTGGTTACCAACTCTTCCATCATTTAGCTGGGGACCACCTGGAACCCCCTCAAGGCCCACTGGTGGTCCCCGGACCACTGGTTGAGAACCACTGGTGTAGATGAAGGCAAACCTTTTGTCTTGCTGACTGAATTTTTAACAAGAGTTTGAAATCTGCCATTATAAGCAACATAATAAAGACATGCATTTTAATATCTACAATCCCTCAGAACTATCTGCTCAGCTGTTTCCAATGCTCATTTAATTTGTTATTTGCATGGTCTTCTTTCTCTCAAGTTCAGTCTATTATGTAATTTATGTTTCAATGTGGCTTATTGTGCATATTGCATATTGCTTTTTCTATATTGCGTATTGCATTTCTTGGCCCCCGTATTGCTGCTTGCCGTTATTATTATTATTATTATTATTATTATTATTATTATTATTATTATGGAATAACAAATGTGGAATTTTCCAGTTAAAATGATCAAATGACCAATTTGAAATTAACTATGGATTGAAGACATCACAATGTTTTATACATTGTATTTAATTTGTAGTAGCCACTCAGAGCTCAGAGAGGGCGGGGCGGGTGTATGACGACGTCAGAGATGGAGGCGGGACAAGTCACTGCAGAGAGAGAGAGAGAGAGAGAGAGAGAGAGTGAGAGAGAAGGAGGAAGGAAAGAACGAACGAACACACACACACTTATATTACACACTTACACACACACAGGCAGCAGACTCGAGCAGAGCAAGCTGCAACAATGTTGCTACAGTACATGACAACATTGTAGCACCACAACAGTTGGACTCTGGCGAAATGGATACTAAGTAACTGTCAGACGACGTAGAGACGGTAGGTAAGTCACTGCTGTTTGTTTACTAATAGTGTGTGTGTGTGTGTGTGTGTGTGTGTGTGTGTGTGTGTGTGTGTGTGTGTGTGTGTGTGTGTGTGTGTGTGTGTGTGTGTGTGTGTGTGTGTGTGTGTGTGTGTGTGTGTGTGTGTGTGTGTGTGTGTGTGTGTGTGTGTGTGTGTGTGAGAGAATCAAACTAATGGCTGATCAGATGATCATTGTTTACACACTGCAGGCAACTTCACATAAACATAACGCTGCTGCTGCTTGGTTAACTGCATGTTTTTTTTACGTGGTTATATAGCCTTGGATCAAGACTAGCTGTAGTATACAACCCTCGTAGACGTATTTATGATTCTGACGTCTTCAATCTACGAGAGTTGTAGGGTTCACGCCCCTGCACTATGCCCCGTAGACACTCCAAACATGTACAAATGTGAAAATAAAGGTGCTTAACCCCAAGCCTCAAATGTTAACTGGCTCTACGGGGTAGTAGTTTAATGTAATAATCCATATATTTCAATGAAGAAGTGTTTTAATGCCGTCTGTGGCCGAATGCCATTTTTTCACCCTCGTTTACTTCCTGTTTACATTTAGTGTAATTCCGGGTTCCACCGGATGCGCCCCGTCACTACCGCCCATTGGGAACATCCGACAGAATCTGCCACAGACAGCATTAAAACACTTCTTTATTGAAAGATATGGATTATTACATTAAACTACTACCCCGTAGAGCCAGTTAACATTTGGGGCTTGGGGTTAAGCACCTTTATTTTTACATTTGTACATGTTTGGAGTGTCTACGGGGCATAGTGCAGAAAGTCCAGGTCTCCATGGGGCGTAAACCCTACAACTCTCGTAGATTGAAGACGTCAGAATCATAAATACGTCTACGAGGGTTGTATACTACAGCTAGATCAAGACTATCATAGATGTATGTGATCGATTCTGAGAATCAGAATCGATCACATACATCTATGATAGTCTTGATCCAAGGCTATTGGAACATTGGGAACATTCTACTTCAGTTGCATCAAAGCCAGACAGAAATGGAATTAGTTGAAACTGACTGTATGGCATAATATAGAATAGAATGAGATCCA
Source organism: Gymnoscopelus braueri (assembly GCF_963280865.1). Classification (NCBI taxonomy): domain Eukaryota; kingdom Metazoa; phylum Chordata; class Actinopteri; order Myctophiformes; family Myctophidae; genus Gymnoscopelus; species Gymnoscopelus braueri. The sequence goes on from NC_137626.1 coordinate 10,730,751, forward strand.
ATGGGATATATATCATAGAAAGGTATTTTTGTAAGATGTTGTTATGTTTTTGCTGGATAGCATCAGTCAGACACAAATCCCACATAACACTACTAAATGTCATTTAGGCTATTTGAAACTATATAGTGTCTTTGAGTTGAGTGTGACCAGGTCACACATAATGCTAGTGCTGCCTCAAGTGCAAGTCTAGCTGTTGTGTGTGGTGTTATACAACTTGGGATACAGTGTGTGCAGTAGAGATGCGCGGATGGGTTTTTTTGTCACCCAAATCCGCGTTAACAAGTTCATTATCCATCCGCCATCCACCCGCGGTACTTATATCATCCTATTTATAGATCCGCACCAACCGCACCAAATAATTGTTATTTTCCTGATGTTAGTTTTCTTATAAACAGTGTTACTCACCACTGTCGCGATGCAGTGACTGTATACAATCCACAACCATGGTAACAACAAGCGAACGTCTTCATTAAGTTACTTTCGCTTTCAACCACTTTGTTGCCATGTCGGCTTTTTATAAGCTTTTTATAAGCGACTTTTAATATAATAAACTTTATTTATATAGCACCTTTCATGACATAAATGCAGCTCAAAGTGCTTTACAGAAAAAGAAAGAAAAAGTGAAAACAAAACACAGAGCAAAAACAATGCTCTGTGTTGCGACTTTTGGGCTTGTTTGGCACTTGTTTTGGGCTTGTTTTCATAGACCTGGCTACTTGTTTCTCTCGCAACCTGGCAACACTGGCTGCCTCCAAAGCAACATGTTGTGAGCGGCTATTTTGTGCCTGGTGTAAAATTACGTAATATTAAAATACTACAAACGCACACACGGTGAAATGTAGTGCTTTTTAAAAGCTATTATAGGCCTATAGATTGATATCATTAATTTAATTCCCGCATTATTTCACCCGCGGTTTATCCAATATGAATTAATAATTATATTTGATTGACCCAAATCCACCCAAACTGCGGTTAACTGCGGCAACCGCGGCTAAAACCGCGATCCGCGCATCTCTAGTGTGCAGTGGTGTAAAGTAACTAAGTACATGTACTCAAGTGCTGTACTTCAGTGCAATTTTGAGGTATTTGTACTTGACTTGAGTATTGACAATTTCCAATACTTTTGCTTCTACTCCACGTACATCTCAAAGGCAAATATTGTACTTTTTACTCCACTAAGTACAATTATTTGAAAACTTTAGTTACTAGTTACTTTGTAGGTTCTGATTATTAATTAACACACAATTACCCACTTCAGCCCTATATACATTTCAGCCATTTGAAAATATGCATCGCATTGTTGATTTTCAAAAGATTTTTATACATTTGAAAACTTAAAATGGGACATTCTGCACAATGAGTACTTTACCTTAAGTACATTTTGATGCCAATACTTTTGTACTTTTACTCAAGTTCATTTTGAATTCTGGACTTTTACTTGTCACAGAGTATTTCTATACAGTATTGAGTGTGTGTGTGTGTGTGTGTGTGTGTGTGTGTGTGTGTGTGTGTGTGTGTGTGTGTGTGTGTGTGTGTGTGTGTGTGTGTGTGTGTGTGTGTGTGTGTGTGTGTGTGTGTGTGTGTGTGTGTGTGTGTGTGTGTGTGAGATCAGAAAATGGCACCAGATCTAACGCCACCATTGTAAGAGTCAGTGACACATCAAACAATCCCCTTTAGTCCCATGGGGGGGACACATGCAGGAAAGGGTTTGGGCACCAACTGGACCCTTACAGGTGTGTAACTCTGTTGGTTCCATTTGGACGCTCTTCAGGGCTATGGTGGTCCTTGAAATAAATTTAAAAAAGGTTTGAAGAACCAATGCTATATAGTGTTAAAGGAGAGTTCCAGTCATTTTAGGTATTTGCTTTGATGTGTTGCTAATCACTCACCAACATACCAGGGGCAGTTGACTTTTTTCATAGAAGTCCCTGTTGTCCATTGTGGAGACCCCTTCCACTGGCATAATGGAGAAATGTGGATAAACGAAAACGCCTATTTTAGCAGCTCCAAAGTTCGTTTTTTTCCCACTAATCCTCATTATGCAGTGTCCTGACACTCAAACATGCACTGAATGTCCCTTATGAGCTGCCGTTCATGCAGAACGACATGGAGCTGGTTGCTTGTTTCTCTCACAGAATTTGGCAACACCGAGGACTATGTTGGTGAGTGATTAGCGACACATCAAAGCAAATACCTAAAATGACTGGAACTCTCCTTTAAGGCCAGTCCACACCAATGCAACTCCTTGCAACTAATCTATGTAACCACTTTAACCATTATTTTATTCTTTGGCTATTCAAAAATATCAGATCTACAAGCTCATGCTATGAGCTTGTAGATCTGCTTGTAAAATGTGTCCAAATCTTTGAACATATAATATATTTTAAAGCAAAGATTTTTTACTCAAACCTTTGCTTCTGGGGGTCCCTGGAACAAAATATTTTCAGATGGGGGTCCGCGGCCAAATACATATCCTGTGTGTGTGTGTATATTTATATATATATACAGGTCCTTGGCATGAAAATGTTTGAGCACCACTGATTATTATCGCAACATAAGTGTTTCAGAAAACTGTTAGGATTTAGAAGACATTTGTAGAATCGTATCTCAAGTCTTAATGGGTTAAAGGGATAGTTCACCCAAAAAGTTCACCAGCGGAGCAGTAGAGGTTCCGGTAGGAGAGACAAAGGAGACTCTTTGTGTCTCCTACCGGAACCTCTGCCTACCGGTCCGCTGGTCATCAAATTATTGGCTTAGGAATGTGACAAAAACTAAAACAAAGCCATGAATTCAAGTCTCCATGGGGTGACTAATCGATAGGAAAAAAAGTCATTTTGGGGTGAACTATCTCTTTAAGGCCCTTCCACAGTCCACACCAATGCAACTCCTTGCAACTGCCATTTGGGGATAATGGTTGCGAGTAGTTGCAACTTGCAGTTGCAAGGAGTTGCATTGGTGTGGACTGGCCTTTTTACAGGGCCATAGGTTGTCGTATGGGCCAACAACAACATCAGTGAGTATACTGTAGCATTGTGTTATTATGAGAAACCAAAGCAGTTTTGACTGTAAGCTGTGTGGTTAGAATGGTCATTGGTCATTTCCCAGTTTCACTTGCTGTTCTCTAGCCTTGTGGCGACAATACAGTGATCACTGTCTCTCACACGCACACGCACACGGCACACGCACATATATATATTTTTTATTAGACAGAAATGCGAAACAGCACGAGTAACAGACAAACACTTCCTTGCGGTCTTGTTTCCATCGGGGTCCTATGTATTCAATTCAGCAAACATAACATACAAAATAACACAAATTCAATATCATCACAAATATAATGGAGTAGGAAAAAAAAGGGGGGGGGGGGTGATCACCTGTCTAAGGGATAAGTGATGACTACCTCCCCCTCTGGCCTCCTGAAAAGGTGATTTTCAGGCCTGTTTTTAACCCATTAAGACCTGGAATGCATCTGTGTCACTTTTTCATTTGAGCAAAAAAAGCATAATTTTACACTTTGGCTATTAAAAAATAGCAGATCTACAAGCTCGTAGCGCGGCACCGAGTGCCGCACTACGAGCTTGTAGATCTGCTATTTTTGAAAAATCGTGAACGTGTGCAAATCTTTGAATATATATATTGTTTTAAAGCAAACATTTTTAACTCAAATCTTTGCTTCTGGGGGGTCCCTGGAACAAAATATTTTGAGATGGGGGTCCGCCCTCAAATACAAATAATTTTGGGGGTCCTTGACATGAAAAAGTGCGAGAACCACCGATATAGAAAACATATATGTTTTTCAGAAAACTGTTAGGATTTAGAAGGCATTTGTAGAATCGGCTTCAGGTCTTAATGGGTTAAAGGAAGCCCGTGATCCACATGTTTTAAGGGATGGGGTCAGGGCATTCCACACTTGTTGGGTGGCACAGGCAGTGCTATAGAAGGAGACATACTTTACCCATGTTTGTTTTATAGGTGGGTGTTACCAGAGCGTCGTTTTCGCTCCCTCTAGTATTGTGGCTGTGGGTGTCACTCACTTTTTCTTCTTCTAATGAAAGCATGTCATGCACCGAGAATAGTCTCTCCACAAGCTTACAACACGTTGCAGACTCGCGCTGCGACGCGTTGTAAGCCTGTAGATGATAGACTATTTTCGGTTAATCGTTATTTTAAGATGAAAGAGTTTGGGGGTGGCGGGGGGCTCCTTTCATACTGTTTCACAAATGGCATATTAGGACTTGACCTAACAAACATTTTGAGAGAACAGTCGTACATTTTTATTTTTATTTAATCCATGCATGCACACATTATGTGCTTGTTTGTTTGTGTCTGAGAGAGGTAGCCCTGCTTGCGTGTGTGGAAACCATATCATATCTTATTATTTGTGTGTGTGTGTGTGTGTGTATGCGTGTGCGTGTGTGTGTGCGTGTGCGGTTCAGTGCGGTCATTGTGCCAGCCAGCGGTGGTTTCTTGTTACGTTGTGAGAGTCAAGGTCACCTGGAAGCACATTGATTTACAGCTGATGCTCCTAACCTAATGGAAGAGTGTCTGTGTAGCCTATGAGCAGTCCATGTTCAGGTGTGTAGATGTTTGTGTTTAAGGAGTGTGTGTGTGTGTGTGTGTGTGTGTGTGTGTGTGTGTTCGTGTTCCATCCTACCAGGACACAGTTTGGACATCAAACTAGTTGAGTTTGATAATACAGTTGAACAATCTTTAAGGTATGGGTTAGAGTTGCACCGGTATCGGCTACCGATATGACTTATTTCACGTTTGTATTTAATACAATTTTAAGAAGCAGCTAAGTATGCACATTGTTTTCATTTATTATTTGTAGGTATTTTCTTTTGGTGATGGATCATAGTGTATTTGTTTTTTTTCTACTGTTATTGTACTTTTCAGTAATAAATGTCTTTAATTGAAAGGTAATGCATTTTTTTTGTATTTAAAGTTTTGCTCGGATATCGGCATATATATCGGATATCGAAAAATATCCTAATTGATATATCGGATCGGATCGGAAGTGAAAAAACCTGTATCGGTGCATCTCTAGTATGGGTTAAATTGAATAATAATTTAAGTCCACACTCCTTGGGGTGTTTTTTTTCCTCCACTGTATATAACTACTAGGAGCAGTGAGCTCCATTCTACGGCGCTCAGGGTAGCAATTAGGGGTTAAGAGTCTTGCTCAGGGACACACATTGCTGGCCTGGCCTGGAATCTATTCTTCAGTTTTCACTGTTTGTTGGACAGGGACGTTTTTGGGCAACCAAAACAAACACCAAAATACAGTGGCTGATAATTGCTGGTATAGAGGGGTAAATGATGGCAAAAAAACAAACATACCTTTTTTTTATGTAATCACAGGGCAAAGTTTCATATTGTGCCTTTAATGCGAAGGAAGGCTAGTCTAGCACATTCGTTGCCACGATGCAATAATAATTGATTAAATAAAGCTATTCACGTTTTGAGTTTTGACATGGCAAGTCTTCAGTACCCTGAAGAATACTTATCGTTATGTCGAAACGATGGTAGCTTTATTTAACAAATGATTCTTGCATTGTGTGAAACTGTAGCCTACTTATAACCCATTAAAACCGGGAAAGCATACTTTGTCTATTAAAAAAATCACACCCAGTGTGAAGTGGGCGGTGTGGTCACAGTGGTCATCACAGTGATGGAAGTTCACTTAAAGAAAAGTAATATTGTGGACCAACCATTGTACACCCCTAACTTAAAAAAAAACATATAAGTGTTTAAAAAAAAAAAACATATATATGTTTTTTTTAAGTGCATAGTCCTATTTATAGGGCTATGCACATGTGTCATGTGTTTCACTAGCCAATCACAGTCCTGAATAGAGTCAGCGGTGGCCAATCACGGTGCAGGGTTAGGGGGGTACAATGGTGGCCAATCACAGCGCAGGGTTGGGGGGGTACAATGGGTGGGGGGGTACAATGGTGGCCAATCACAGTGCAGCGAATGTCGATGTCCAAACCTCACTTATAGGGGCGGTTTCACCGCCCAAAAATATCAGATAGATATGCTGAGCTATGAGCTTGTAGATCTGCTATTTCTTTTAAATCATGAGTATATGTGAAAATCTTTGAATGCAAAATATCTTTTTTTTTTAACTCATTGCTTCTGTGGGGGTCCCTGGAACAAAACATTTTGAGATGGGGCCCGCGGCCAAATACATATAATTGACATTGACAAGTTTGAGAACCAGAACCACTGATATATTAGCATACGTTTTTCAGAAAACTTTTGTAAGAAGACATTTGTAGAATCGGCCATAGGCCATAATGGGTTAATTATGTTCCTCTCCTTCCTTATTGTAGGTCAGTGGTTCTCAAAGTGGGGGAGTAGAGGTCTGTAGGGGTCAGTTTTCATGCCAAGGATCCCCAAAGTGATATGTATTTGGCCGTGGACCGCCATCTAAAATTGTTTTGTGCCAGGGACCCACCAGAAGCAAAGATTTGAGTTACAAATGTTAGGGGTCCCTGGGACCTACAGACAAAAAAAATATATATACCCAGGGGGTCCGTGGACCCCTACAGACACGGCGAAGGAAAACTGTAAAGCCACAGCCACGCATGCAAGATGTTGCACATGAACTCTGCAGCCGCACTGAGGCGCTCCAACACAAACACTCTGACATTAAGCTTCACACAACAAACATCAGCACCACACACAACATTCACCACACTAACGTTCATTGTTGACAAAGTGTTTGCACAGCCGGTTCAGCCATGACAACCACGTGAGCGTTAGCTACATGCTAACGTTGAAAGTGCGTTAGCCGCATGCTAAAGGCTCATGTTGCTTTTGGGGCTCGTTTGCATAGACCACGGCAGCGCTTGTTTCTCGCCCGTTTCACGGATGTGGCAAGGAAGGCACACACACACACACACACACACACACACACACACACACACACACACACACACACACACACACACACACACACACACACACACACACACACGGTGCAAGGGGAAACACGCCCAGGGACAGAGATGGATGTACTTTCATTAAGTGGCGTGTAAGAACACACAGTGGAATGAGTGCCTTCGTCTGGTTCCGATTAAGCTCGTCATTGTGGAGGAGTGGGTCAGCTCATCATTGTCGCAGTAGGTAGGTATGCTCCGCTGCGTGGGTTGGTGTGTTATTAGCTCTGTGTTTTGGGTTGGTGTGTTATTAGCTCTGTGTTTTTTCATGAAGCTGGTTGCTTGTTGCTCGCGCACAATCTGGCAACACTGATCTGCCAGGGTGAAACATGATCCCTCGAGACAGTGCGTCCACGCGCGTAATATTGTTGTACAGCGACATTCGACCAAACCCCGCCCTGCCGCCCTGCGATTGGCTGAATACAAAAACGAGAAAACAAGCACTCCGCCCACAGCCTAATACAGACCAAAACCCTAGTATTGCATCTGGTCTCGTGGGCGTGGCGTGCCTCACTAGGTGTTAGACTGCCGACCCTGAGGCTCGAGATCGAATCCCGCTGGGGGCGCTCTTTTTCCGACAACCGCAGACAACTTTTTTTTGGCTAATAAAGTATGGTTTTGGACCATGACGGAGGCGCACCGACTCAGCAGACCTTGAGGCCGAGGAGTCGCGCCCGAGCGCCTCCAGGCGCGAGTGCCCCCGACGACCGGCCGATGGTCTGCTAGTCGACTAAGCGCCGTCCGAGTTATGTACCGATAGGCACAGAATAGTAAATGATGTTGTGGGGACTGCGTTTGCCCCAACTGTCACTCAAAGTGACCACTGGCCAATCACAGCGCGACTTTTCCGGGTCTTGGCAGAATGTCGGTGCATATCACTATCACGCCGTCCACGCATACGCATGTGCAGTGCGCATTAGTTGACAAAGTTTTGACAAACTTACAAACATTTCACGTCTGCGCATGCGCCTTTACAAACATTCCACGTCCGCGCATGCGCCTTATCTCGGATTGTATTATAAGATATAGAGATTTGCACACATTTTCAACTTGAAAAAAAATAGCAGATCTACAAGCTCATGAGCTTGTATATCTGCTATTTTTGACTAGCCAAAGCTAAAGTGGTTAAAATTATTGTGACGCTATGTTAAATAATTTCGCTGGGGACCCCCTGGTACCCCCCCAAGGACCACTGGTGGTCCCCGGACCACTGGTTGAGAACCACTGCCCTAATGCATTGATACCAATCCTTGATACTAAACAATTTTGAAAACCACTAGGTCAAGGGTTAAGCTTAGCCATGTGGATGTGTGTCTGCTTATTGTAAGTACACTGAATTAGCCTGGAAACCAGACACATCTACCACAGCTAAAATATGTATATTTATTTAGCCCTGGGCAGATTGCTTGCAAGACTCACTTTGGAGAAGTAGTTAGTCAGGTGTATACAATGTATAGAATGTATACAAATCATCTTTTTTGGGGTGTTATTTTGTAAGATTTGAAGGCTTAAGCATGAAATCCAGTGACTTGCAGATATGGACAGTTTTTTTTGCAGCGTGTCAGGGACAGATCACGTGGTCTTGTTGTGATGACAGCAGAACACGCACACCTCTTACGGAGACAAAACTCACGTTTCCATCCCTGATACCATGTGTCTCTCTCTGGGGGGGTCCTATGCTTGGCACACACACACACACACACAGACACAGACACAGACACACACACACACACACACACACACACAGACACACAGACACAGACACAGACACAGACACACACACACACACACACACACACACACACACACACAGACACAGACACAGACACACACACACACACACACACAGACACACAGACACACAGACACACAGACACACAGACACACAGACACACACACAGACACACACACAGACACACAGACACAGACACACAGAGAGAGCCAGGTTTCACTTTCCTGCGCATGTGGTGGGAATGGATGCTCGTCCATTTACCAGACATTTATAAATTATTCATTCAACTGTTACATAAGCGCATCCCGCATCATCAGATATGACTTGCATGTGTGAGCAAGTGGGTTTTGTTTGTGTGTGCGTGTGTGCTTGTGTGTACATATATACACCAGTGGTTCTCAAACTTTTTCAGGTCAAGGACCCCCAAATTTATATATTTGGCCACAGACCCCCATCTGAAAATGTTTTGTGCCAGGGACCCCCAGAAGAGAAGATCTGTTTTTGATTTTTTTTAAATAAAAAGTATTCAAAAGCTTCCAAACATTTTCGATATGCTTCAAATATTTTAAGAAATAGCAGACCATGACGCACTGTGAGCTTGTAGATCTGCTGTTTTTGAATAGCCAAAATATAAATGTAGAAAGTGGTTAAAATGGTTGTGATGCTATATGAGCTACTTTTTGCTGGGGGACCCCCTGGAACCCCCCACCCCCCCACCTCTTATCTTCATATTCTAACTTTTTGTCTTTTTCCTTGTAAAACACATTCCATGCCAGAGTTTATTCATAATGTACTCACCCACTGCCAGCGATTTATTGTTGTTTTTTTGTTTTTTTCACCTCGCCACAGACCTCGCTAAATATGATCGCGTGTTCAACTGTTTGTAGACACACAGGGTAGCTGTGTGAGTGGCCCAGAGAAGACATTTTCAATCGGCGACATTCCATTTAGTAGTAGTCGCAGTTTCTAAAAAACGTTTCAAACAGCGTTCAGCGCGGAGAAAAACAACACAGAGATAATGGCGATTTAGCGGAAGCTTTAGAGCGGCGGCAGATGGGAACGGAAATCTTCGATTGACGTCATTTCCGTATCCGGGTGTGCTACAATGAAATGTGTCACTGCGAGAGAGTGCTGCTTGTGGATCTGCTACTTTAGCTATTTCTGAATTTGAATCCTGAAAAGTAACGGTTTTGGACATATGAGGTTTCCACCCGACAGAGACGATATATTAACTGAAGTATGTGTCCAATCAACACGTTATCAAATAGGCTGCACTCAACCATGTTTGGGTGAATTTAGGTTTTTTTGCGAGTTGTTTTTGTCCTATCCTGCTGTTATAACTACAGTACGCTTTGACATCATGTACAGTACGCTACTATTAGTAGCCCACATGATATCAAAGCATTATTTTTCTTACATATGCTTTGAGTATAGCCATAACTTTAGTTATAGAAGTATGCTGTGTGTGTGTGTGTGTGTGTGTGTGTGTGTGTGTGTGTGTGTGTGTGTGTGTGTGTGTGTGTGTGTGTGTGTGCGCGTGTGCGTGTGTGTGTGTGCTCATTTGAGTGTATTATTTTTGCAGACTGTACAGTTTTGGGTCGTCTCTAACTTCAGCCAAGTGACTTAATTAGCAATTTAATTGCTTAAAAGCGGTAATCGTTGTGTACAGCAGCTGGTTCATTGACATCTGCACAGGACCGTGTCATGATGTGACTGTGACCCTCCTCTTCAAAAGTTGTTCCGGTGCCCCTGGTTGTGAATGGCTAATCTCTCAATACGGAGGCAAAATCAAAGTATTTTTACAGTAAAACCAATCTCTCCTTCTTAATTAGGACCTGCTTCCTTCCGCTGTCTATAAAAAGATCAACTGCAGCAAAAAAAACGTGCACAATGAACACTTGTTGAGTATGGGTGAGGGAGAGAGAGAGAGAGAGAGGCAGCATGACAGAGAGATAGAGAGAAGGGCTGAGAGCAATGTAAACATGTCTATATTTTAAAAGCTCCTTCAGACGGAAACATTCCTAGTTTTTAAACATGCAAACCTGCCACCTGACAGTTTTTAAACGGTTAAACCTGCCATCATACCGTCTTATTTCATTCTTATATAAAAAATATATATTTCTTTGGCATTTCTGCCTTTTATTTGGATAGTAACAGTGAAGACTTGAGAAGAGAGACAGGGAGTGACACGTAGCAAAGGCCGTCGGGCTCGGGAATCGAACCCTCGCCGCACTAGAGCCTATATGTGGTATGTGCCTGAACCACTAGGCCATCATTTTATTTTTGCACTCACTGTATTGAACATAGTATGTATCATTCTATTTCTGGATTTTATGCCATCCTAAGGCTGTGATGATTTTTCAAGGTTTGCACTGTTTATTGTATGTTTTGTTTTTGCTTTGTCTATGTATGTATGTATGTATGTACAGTATATATGATTTGTTTTTGTCTTTGTTTTTGACTATGACATGTATTTACGTTGGGACCCCCTCGAAAACGAGATGGCACATCTCATGGGGTTTATCCTGATAAAGAAACTGGAATCATCAATGTAAACACCACAAAAAAACAGATGGAGAAAAGGAGACAGAGGGGAAACGGAGGGGGTGAGGTTCACCGAGAGGTAAAGATGGAGTGAAATAGCAAATAGGCGTGCAGCAGAGAGGTAGATGGAGAGAGAGAGAGAGAGAGAGAGAGACATAGAAGTTGGGAGCTGAGTGGGAGAGAGAGAGATAGAGATGAGTCACAGACAGATGAGATGAAGCAGAGAGCTCACCCCGTGAATTTACATACTGTGTGTGTGGCATCTGAAATCAAAACCAAACACAATCCATAATATGCCTTTTTACAGTGTGAATAATCTGTTATGAATCCCCCCCCCCCCCCCATCATGCAGCCAGACACGGGTCAATGTTGTTGAAGCTTCTCAGCAGTGAATTGGTTTTGATATGATATGATTTCTCTGTAGGATAACTGCATGCTCTCGTGTCACAAGCAGTGGTGGAAAGCAACTGAGCACATTTACTCAAGTACTGTACTTAAGTACACTTTTCTTTTACTTTACTTGAGTATTTCCAATTTTCTATACTTTCACTTCTACTCCACTACATCTCGAGAACAAATATTGTACTTTTTACTCCACTCCAATTATTTGAAAACTTTAGTCACTAGTTAGTTACTTTGTAGATTTGAATTATCATTACAAAACATACATTAACCACTTCAGCCCTACATTTCGGCCATTTGAAAATAGCCGATCTATAAGATCGGCTATTTTCAAAAGATTTTTATACATTTGAAAACTTGTGAAATGGGGCCACATAATGGTACTTTTACTTTTGGTACTTTAAGTACATTTTGATACCAATATTATTATTTTTTTGAATACCGGACTTTTACTTGTAAACAGTGTATTTCTGCATTGCAGTATTGATATACTTTTACTTAAGTAAACAGTGTGAGTACTTTCCACCGCTGGTCACAAGACACCATGGTGAAGGCATCCAAACAGGTCAGGGAGGGTTAAGACTGTCCCTGACAAATGACTTTATTAGCAGACTAATAGTCATAAGACCGTGTCAACTAATCCATTAGTTATTGAACCACATGGACCAGCCCTATTGCGTCCCTATTCTGAGCATGACACACATAATAGTTCAACATTCAGCAAAAACAACAGATCTATCATCTAGCCTGTCGAGGATGTGCAGTTTTCATGTACAGACCCCCCTTTGTGACCCTGGGCAGTGGAGTGTATGATTTAAGCTGTTTATCGAATACATCTGTGAATTGTAATCATGCAGAGAGCCATTACTCTGCCGTAGAATTCTGGGAAAACGAGACATAATAAGCATCTCTGTCAAAGTCTTTAGCTATTGATGGCAAGTTACTGTGTGTGCAAATCTACAATGCCTCTTGTCATAAAAAATGACAAGATCTGCTATTTTTGAACAATCGTGAAAATGTGTGCAAATCCTTCAATATATATGTATTTTTAAAGCGAACATTTTATTTTATTATTATTATTTTTGGCTTTTTATGCCCTTTTTATGCCCCAGTAGGTTGACAGGAAACGGAGCCCAGGTGCCCGGACCGCTACGCTAGCGGTTCGGGCCAAAAGCGAAAATTTTTAACTCTAATCTTTGCTTCTGGGGGTCCCTCCCCTGGAACAAAATATTTTGAGATGGGGATGCTGTCAAATACATATAATTTTGGGGGTCCTTGACATGAAAAAGGACCCCTGTTTTTGTAGACATTTGTAGTGGCGGTTAATACAGTCCATAGTCAGCGGTTCTGGTTCCATCGTGCTGGTGAGCGAGCGGAGGGCTCTCTTCATGACGTTGGTAAAAGTATAGAATACAAAGTGTGCCTGTCAGTGGCCATAATGACCACCACCCGCTGCCTTCTTGGCAGTTTAACTTTTAGGCAGATTTCTAAAGAGTCAGCACCTTGTTCAAGGACACACGGCTGTGGACTGACATGCTGGCATGAACCAGGTGACATCCGCATGTGTCTATAATGGCACCCTGCAGGTCTCACCCATTCGATCCTAGAACGCATGTTGTGTCATTTTAGATGATCTGTTTTTGCTATAACCATTATTTTATACTTTGGGCTATTCAAAAATAGCAGATCTACAAGCTCGTAGCGCGGCACTCTGTGCCGCGCTACGAGCTTGTAGATCTGCTATTTTTGCTTGTAAATCTGCGTTGCAAACCGGTCTGCTTAGAACTAGGGGTGTCAGAAAAAAACATTTTTTGGGGTCTTGGATTTATCTTTGTGTGTTTAGTTGATAACACCTTTACAATTATAAAAGCTACGTAAATGTACTCTGCTCTCATGCCAGCAGACTGGAGTATATCCTGAAATCCTATGTTTTGAATGGAGAATCGTTTTGAATGGTGAATCGTTTTGAATGGAGAATAGTTCTGAATCGGAAAAGAAACGTTTTTTGAATCGAGAACCCCAGAAAAGAAGATTTATGTAAAAAAGAAAATATAAATAATTCAAAAATGTCCGAACATCTTAGATATTGTTTTGGGCTGGGGACCCCCTGGAACCCCTCCGAGGACCCCTGGCTTAGAACACTGCATATCTATGGCTAAGGAATTCAAATCGTGTGCTGTATCATCATCACTTTGTTATCTTTAGCATACAATATCAACATTGATTAGTTGGTTGGTGTATTATGATCACTTTAACCCATCAAGATCAGGAACGCATCCGTGTTATTTTAGATTTCTTTGGCTATTCAAAAATAGCAGATATACAAGCTCATAGTGCGGCACCGAGTGCCGCGCTACGAGCTTGTAGATCTGCTATTTGCACAATCGGGCGATTTTGTGCAAATCTTTGAATATATATATTTTTTAAAGCGAACGTTTGTAACTCAAATCTTTGCTTCTGGGGGGTCCCTGGAACAAAAATATTTTGAGATGGGGGTCCGCAGCCAAATACATACATTTTGGGGGTCCTTGACATGAAAAGGTTTGAGAACCACTGATATAGCAAACATTTTTTTTCAAAAAACTGTTAGGATTTAGAAGACATTTGTAGAATTGGCCTCAGGCCTTTTTAATGGGTTAAACGAGATATTGCAATGCAATATGAAATAACACACAGCAAAACCTTGCTTAACAAAACATCTGCTAGCCTTTATTCTATAGTTTACGCCAGTAACTGGTCTGGTGTTTTTCCTTTACTGAGTGGGATTCCCTTCAGATGATGTACAGTATTTACATTCTATAATGTGATGATTTATACTTCTGTTATGACGGCGTTGCACACAGACGGAACACAGCTGGGTCTTACAAGCCTACAATGGCACTCATAAAAATGCCGTCCTAAAATGTTATGTCCTCACAAGTTTAGGTGTGTGTGTGTGTGTGTGTGTGTGTGTGTGTGTGTGTGTGTGTGTGTGTGTGTGTGTGTGTGTGTGTGTGTGTGTGTGTGTGTGTGTGTGTGTGTGTGTGTGTGTGTGTGTGTGTGTGTGTGTGTGTGTGTTTATGCAACATGGACAATTCATCAATATGGACTTTTTTTTTTCCACCACTGTGTGTGTCTCACGGCTTTGGGCCAAGAGAGCAGACAGGACAGCATCACCCTGCTGCACTCAGCCATGCCGCAGTGGGCCAGAGAGAGGCCTGCCTGCCTGGTAGGGAGATGTGAAAGAAATAAATAAAACACAAAGTAAAACGGGGGGAATGGGAGGGAGGGGAGCGTATATAAGAACGAGACGGATGCGTTTACCAGCAGGCAGAATTGAATGTCCCTCCTTCCTTCCTTCTGCACTGTTGGTTAGAACAGTGGTTCTCAACCTTTCTAAGCCTGCGACCCCCTAAAACCATCATATTTGAACCTCATGGGGACCCCAAACCCTGACAAGCACTTTTTTTTATTTTTTATCCCACGATTTTTGTAACTCATTTTTTCACCCAGTGCCAATTATCTAAGTAATCATGGGCGCAACACTCCCTCTGCCAGCCTAGGGAGAGCCTAGAGCCGAGCTCATGCCTCCTTCAATGCATGAGAGCTAGCGAGCCGCTTCTTAGAATGTAGGAGTTGGGGCATTCAATTTTCCTTGACTCGGTTCCACGGATAAATATTGTGAAATTTTTCAAAATGTTTGCCTCTTTCTTATATTATTTGACAATTTGGCCAATGTTTGACCAGTTTTTATAGTATAGTTTGTTGATTACTTTGGATGGAGAAATGGTCTTTTCTGGTCTTAAAAAGTCCTTAAATTGTCACTTCACTGTCACCTGGGGACCCCCCCCCCCCAAAATCATGTGGTTCCAACCCACAGGTTGAGAACCACTGAGTTAGACGAGGGCGAGTCAGTACACAAATCATCCACTGACCTGCGAGTCCTGAGTGTTCATTCAACCCAGAGCAGTGATGGAAAGTAACTAAGTACATGCAGGGGCGGATTAACCCGTTCGTGGTGCCCGGTGCTACGACCCATTTCTGTGCCACCCTCCCGGGACCGTTTTGTCAGCGGGGGGGAGGGGAGGGGGCGGGTGTAGCGTGAAAAATGTACGCACAGAGTGCCGTGCTACGAGCTTGTAGATCTGCTATTTTTGAAAAATCTCGAAAAATGTGTGCAAATCTTTTTCTGTTTTTTTTAAGGCAAACATTTTTAACACAAATCTTTGCTTCTGGGGGTCCCTGGCACAGCATATTGTTCAGATGGGGGTCCGCGGCCACATACATATCAATTTGGGGCTCCTTGACATGAAAAAGTTTGAGAACCACACTGCTATATGACACCTCTGGAAGGCTCACACATGGTGAATTTTGGCACCTTGGTGAACAAGCCCTGTTTGGCTGTACTCAGCGCTCTCAGCGTTTATCAGACCTACAGTCCCCCAGAAGAATGAAACCGACAGACAGACAGTGCAAACTGCTGGTAACCTTCCAGTACAGTATCTCAAATTGCACCGGGTGCTGCAATTTCCCAAACTGCAAGAGGCTGCAGTTTTTTCTCCCCCCCCCCGCTCCCCCGGCCCACCCCGTTGTTTTTAAACGCTTCAGAAGAAGCGCAGAATCAATGTGTTCCTGTAGCGAGCGGTCCGGGACAAATAATAACGTAGGCTAGACAGAAGCGTTATATACCCAGCAATTAGTGTAATGGCAATAGCTGCTGAAGTGACCAGTCTTTAGGGCTGGCCATTTGGACTAAATCAAATATGGTATTTTGAACAAATGACCTGATATCGATATTGTGAAGATTATATTGATAATAATATAAGATAATAATTGTATTGTGAGTGTGTGACGATAATAATATATACTTTTTAAAGTCAGTCCTTTTTTGGGCCAGCGGCCACTCTATCCAATATCCAGGTCCCTTGATTACCGTTGATATCCCTAATATGTCAAATTATAGCCAGAGCAACCACAGCCCAGGCAGGTGTGTCTCAGTGGTGTTCACAATAAATTTCAGGGGAAGATGTTACAGTCAACTGGACTTGTTGGTAAAAGTTGGGAAAAGTTTGCTAAATGACATTTTGGAGGGGCCCATTTTGCACAACATGCCAAGAATCATGAATGAACGCAGCGTCCTATTGCCGTGAAACTTTGCATTCACACTCTCAGTAGGCCAAGGAAGAACCTCCACCCGCACTTTCTTTTTACTTTGCCTCAAGGTGCGCTATAACAGCCCACTTCATGTTTTAGTCCATAACTTTTTTTTAAACTTTTTTTTAAAGATTTATTTTTGGGCTTTTTATATCTTTATTGATAGTGAAGTGAAGTTAGACAGTTGACAATTGAGTGACACGCAGCAAAGGCCGTCGGGATCGAGACTCAAACCCGCGGCGCGCTGTCAGGCAACTTTGAGCCTAAGTGCCCGGACCACTAGGCCAGCGGTCCGGGCCCTGTTGAACTGTTTTGATCATACAATAAATTTATATTTTTTTCCTGGAAATTTTGCATGCCCTGGGTAGGCAACCCGGCCTGGTGGGGCTCCGAGGAGCGCCCTTTTCTAGTTTTGTTATGTAAACACAGGGCAAAGTTACATACAGTATGTCTTTAACCACTTTCAAATTGATGTCCCTATTTTGGGCATGTTGTTATAGGAAGAAAAAAATATCAATATATAATTCTTCCATTTCACACTTCATGTAATACTGAATAGAATAATGATTTCAGACATAGGACATACAGGTCAAACATCTCAGAGTCATCGTCATTTCATCTTCTTAGTAATGGCTGCCAGTCGACCTGATGTTGTGTGTGAGTTCTGACGGCTCCAGTCCATGGATACTGAATGACTGCCGGCTTGCATAATGTTTTCAGACCAGAAGATGTACAGATCATCGGATGTGTGGCGTCCTCCAAAGAGGATGATACGATCTCCCACCATGCAACAGCACATGCTAGACATTGGAAACAGGCCTTTCCCCTTGGGCTCAACTTTCTTCCAGAATCAGAATCAGCTTTATTGTCACATCACAGGTTTACAGAAGTAGAAAAGTGGGTGAAATTCGTTTTCGTGCATAGTTCCCATCGTATCGTTATATCCATAGGGGGGAAAAAATGGAAGAAGAAGAAGGGCCCCCCCTTCTTCAAGCAAGGGCAAGGGGGAGAGGAGATCAAACAAGAGAACAAAGAAAAAACAAGTTATCTACATATTTACACATGGTACTTGAGATACTGTGCATGATATACTTATGGACGTTAGTTAAGGTGCTAGAAAAACTGAGTGGTTGGCCCTCTCCTCTGGAACAGTGGCAGAAACTCTGGGTTTGAACCATTCGTGGGTGTCGACTTCAAATGCATAGAGCAGACTGCAGTAAGGAAAACCTCCCCAGATGTACAGTAGATGACATTCTCTATCAGCACAGCCTGTGTGTCCTCAGCTCATGGAGGGGACATCAAGGAGACGTTCTCCTCCCCCAGTTGTCACTGGGGGGCAACTTCACCCAGCGCAAAGACACTGTGCTGAAGACCCATCTGCCACGTTAAGTGGTCAGGTGGGTGGGCTGCGTGTATTTTTTTTTAAGGTTAGTCTCTAATCCCACGGTATCGCTATAATATGGCTTGCACAGCCTGTAGGCTGTGGTAATGCAGCAGACGTCATCATCATCACGAGAGGACACAGTGGCAGGCCAAAGAGAGAGGCTTGACGAATGGAAATGACATGGGTGACAGTGGAACCGATCAAGCGTTTTCCCGGGTCGAGAGTGTTGGCGAGAAAGAGCTAACCAATTGAACCCTCTATTAGAGATACAAGTACAAGCTGTACCGATCTGAGCTTGTAGCTTGTATTTTCTTTTGTGGCTAATGTTCCCCTCCAGGTTATGGATGCTGGGGTTTAACCCAGCATCTGTGTCAGAAGTTTTTCAGAAAACTCTTAGGATTTGTAACAGTGGTTTAGAACAATGGTTCTCAAAAATAGCAGATATTACAAGCTCACATTGGTACAGCTTGTCTTATCTCTGTGAGCTTGTACATCTGCTATTTGTGAACATTCTTTGACAAATCTTATTTTTGACTTTCTTCCTGGGGGGGTTCTTGTTGATAAATACTGATTTTGAAGGAATTTTGTAGAATCGGCCCAGGTCTTAACGGGTTAAGTGGCTCCAATATGTTCAAGAAGCAGGGAAGCGTGTGTGTGTGTGTGTGTGTGTGTGTGTGTGTGTGTGTGTGTGTGTGTGTGTGTGTGTGTGTGTGTGACAGAGAGAGAGAAAGGGGAGAGATGTGAGGAGAGAGAGAGAGGAGGAGGAGAGATGAAAGATGAAGGGCCAACAGGCGAGAAGCAGCTGCGTTCGTTCCTCTCGCCTCGTGACGCTGCCTGCCTGCGCGTGAGTTTGTTTACATCCATCCATCGGCGTTCGGCCGACATCAGAGAGGCCCTGCGGAAGATATAGGAGGGAAGGAAGGAAAGGGACAGGAGGACGTGTCTGTGTCCGGGGTAGGTCTGTGCAGAGCTGTCTGGTGCCGGTGGCACTGCCACACCACGCCGGTGGCAGCTCTGCCTTTTTAACTGTCATGTCATGATGTAGCTGCGCGGATCGGAAGCCGCCGCAGCGCTCTGTGGCGGCGGGGTCATAAAAAAACGGCATGGAAATGGAACAGATGCTCCGAGGCAAGGCGTTTAGAGAGGAGGGGTGGGGGGGGGGGGGGGAATGCACGATCATGCTGTGTGGCGCTTTATTATGAGACGGGTCGTTTTCCAGCTCCACATGGGAGCTCTCTCTCTCTCGCTCTGGTTGAGGAAACTCTTCTGTTGTTTATTAATAGCTTTTGCTGCTGTTCTTTCTCTGCTCTGCTGCTATAGTATGTCCAAAATAGGAACTGTTTGGAGTGGAACATGTTGAGGTAAACCCTACTAAAAGCAGGATAAGATGTAGGTGGGTATTGGTACGTGACCACAACTGCGTGCCAATGTATATTATAGCATTATATGTAGGTCAGTGGTTCTCAATCTTTTTCTTGCCACGGACCCCCAAAATGTATCATGTATTTGCCGCGGACCCCCATCTGAAAATATTTTTTTTGCCAGGGACCCCCAGAAGAGATTTTTTTTTTGAACATTTTCAAACATTTTTGATATTTTTCAAGTATTTTCAAACATAGCAGATCTAAAAAGCTCGCAGCACGGCACAAAATGATTAGCTTTATGTGCAACATTGTTCTCTCACTCAACAGTAAACAAACCAACATACAGTATGTATACAGGGTATCTGCACATTTCTAAAGTTACAATGAAAGGACTTTTAAGACCTTTTAAACACCAAATTGGCCAAATTGTCAAATATTACGTAAGAAAGTGGAAAACATTGTGAAAATAGCCGATCTACAAGCTCACAACGCCTCGCAGTGCTTGTCAGGGTGGGGGGTCCCCAGTTCAAATTGGATTATTTTGATGGGTCGCGGTCTGAAAGTTTAGGGGAACCCTTGTTATAGACTGCTATCCTCCTACAAGCTCCATTGGATTAATGATTAAAATCAGTAAATAGCTTTATTCATAAGCAGTGTAAAGTGTAGCTTGGCTCCAGCGTTTCTTTGAGTGGAGGTTTTAATTAGATTGTGTGCCACCTGATGTGAGGTGACTCACCGTGTTTCATGTTGGATTTGATCAAAATTACTGTTCCATACAGCATTGGTTCACAAAGTGGGGTCTGGGGTCCTTGGGGGGGATACCAGGTGGTCCCCAGCAAAATTAGTTAATAATAAAGTCATTGTAAACCCTTTATCCATATTTTATACTTTGGCTATTCAAAAATAGCAGATATACAAGCTCATAGCGCGGCACCGAGTGCCGTGCTATGAGCTTGTCGATCTGCTATTTTTGAAAACAAATAATTGTCCAAATCTTTGAATATATAGTTTTTTAAAGCGAACATTTGTAACTCAAATCTTTGCTTCTGGCGGTCCCTGGAACAAAATATTTTGAGATGGGGGTCCGCGGCCAAATACATTATCATTTTGGGGGTCCTTTACATGAAAAGGTTAGAGAACCACTGCCACAAAGTACATACTTGACCCACACTGCTATGATTACAGCAGTTTGGGATGTCAGTACAGTTGATGGTGGTTTTGAGCTCCATTTTAAAACAAGGATCTGTGGACAACACTTCCTTTAACAGATGAGGGAAGCGTTACTTTTTGGCATCTCTCTGAGATCCGTGTAAAACAGAATTGTAAGTGGGTTTTTTTTTCTAAGTGTTTAAGCTGCCACACATGATGTACGGCTACGGCATGCAGCCCCACTTCTGCTTTCAGCAGAACTCACACATGTCTTTATTGCCGGTATGTAAGGCACGCTGGAATTGGTTTTGGTCAGGGTGCAAGACCAAGGCACTCCTTGGTGGGAGGGGCACCTCACTGGCAGGTGAGCCAGTAGAATGCAATGACAACCTACTAAAACCTAAAATTACAAGAACATTAAACATAGGACAATGGAAGCATGTTGCACGTGAAAAAATAAGCTCACAACGCGTCTGCGACGTGTTGTGAGTTTACAGATAGGCTGTTTATTTTCGTATTATTTCGTAGTATTTGAAGTGGTCAAACGAGTGGTCATACGCGTTCAGAATCCTCTTCCATTAAACCATAATGGTCTTGGATATTCCGTAAAAGCCAAGGTTAAAGCCTCGATCTTCGATTTCTTCACTGTGGTTTGCTACAGCAGTATAGTTTACATATTGTGCTAATAGTGCTAATTTGATGTTGCTTTAATCCACGTGAACTGTTGTTTGATGCAAATGATGTAATTCAGTTTAGTTCAATTTCATTTTCACTTCGTTTCTGTTTGTTTTATCTGTCTGTCTGTCTGTCTGTCTGTCTGTCTGTCTGTGTCTGTCCTGGTAAGATCATGACGCTCACTAACAGCCAGGTCTGTGTTGAACAAGGTTTATACTGAGGAGGAGCCTTATGTGGTTAGCAATGGTTTCCTTGAAATACAGGAAGTGTGTTTGCAAACCGGAGCACAATGTACATGTGCATATACGTCTCTCACACACACGCACACGCACACACTATGTGAGCGAGCTGAGGTTTTCTTCATCCTGCCAATGCTATGTCAAACCAACCTGATTAGCAGTTGTGTGTGTGTGTGTGCGTGGGTGTGTGCGTGCGTGCGCACACACTTGGCTTTGGCGAGGCTAATTTTCATGTGAAAAGAGAACTACAGCTGCTCTGTCCTTCTAAAGAAATTATTCATGCTCCATTCTAATGTGGAGTCCACACACACACACACACACACACACACACACACACACACACACACACACACACACACACACACACACACACACACACACACACACACACACACACACACACACACACACACACACACACACACACACACACACACTTCTCTCTGTCTCTCTGGCGCTCTCTGGAGCCAGTTTGTATTGATCAGCGTCTCTTTTATAGGCTGCAGATGGCCATTTAGGAAACGGGGCCTTTGGAGCAGCAGGAGCTCACACACACACACACACACACACACACACACACACACACACACACATTGAATTGCGTCACAGACACACTTCTCTTCTTTGTATTAATCTGCTAGCTAGAGGATCTATCCGATCAAGATTCGCCCACGTCGCCTGTTTGCGCCTACAAACTGACATCCAGAACTAAATCTCTCTCTCTCACACACACGCACAGCCACACAAACCCCCTCAGTGTTCCTTTAGGGGGTTCTAAATGGACCCTTACAGGATTGTAACTCTGAGAGCGTACAGATGGAACCAAATGGACCCTTACGCGTCCATTTGGTTCCATTCGTACACTCTCAGAGTTATTATAAACAATTTAGGCATTTAGCTGACCCTCTCAATCCAGAGCGATTTACAGTAAGCAATGTAAACACGAGGTAACACATCAAATGCATAGAAATAGTAATCTAGGATCATAGGTAAACCAAGAACCTATCATCAGTCTAAAAAGTATAATATAAAAAATTATAGTAATCTGTTGAAATTATATAGGATGCCAGGTCAGCAAATGAACCTGACATCTGTCTAAATAACATCTAAATTACATAAAAGGTTTCGTCAGCGCCCATACCCTAGGTGGGGTTGGCGAAAGGGCCTACTCTGTGTGGAGTTTGCATGTTCTCCTCGTGTCTCCTAGGGTAGTTAATACCCTCACAAAAACATGTAGCAATCCTGGTCGCTATACCGCCTCCCCCATGACAGCCGGGGCGCCTGATGGAGGGGAAGGGGGAACTGGTTGGAATAACGTGTTCCTTCCACGCGCTACGTCCAATCGGGGGAAACTCCCCCCCTGTCAGGTGACAAGAAGGTCAGTTGGCTCTCATGCATTGAAGGAGGCATGAGCTCGGCCCTGGGCTCCCTAGGCTGGTGGGGGGAGTGAGGCGCCCAGGATCACTTAGAACATTTACACCGGGTGAAAAAGGGTTACAAAATCGTGGGATAAAAAAAATTAGGAAAAAGAAAAAGTTGCTGAACCAATAAGGCTGTAGCACATAGGGAGACACATTAAACAATGTGAAGCCTGATTGATGATTGGTTGGTGGTAGTAGCCTAGTAGGTCTTAGGTGGAGATGTGGAAACATGAGGCATGTAGGATATACGTACCACCGCTGAGAGAGAACAGACATACATAAATACATGAGATGGACTGTCTTAGGCAGGACAGGGGAAAGTTGAGACAGACATCCTTTCTACACCAGTGGTGGAAAAAGTACTGCATTTTTTTTTTACCTAAGTAAAAGTATCAATACCACAACGTAGAAGTACTCTGTTACAAGTGAAAGGCCTGTGTTCAAAATGTTACTTGAGTAAAAGTACAAAAGTATTGGCATCAAAATATACTTAAAGTACCACAAGTAAAAGTGCTCAAAATAATGTTTGAAAATAGCCGATCTACAAGCTCACAATCGCGACGCGTTGTGAGCTTGTAGATCGGCTATTTTCAAATAGCCGATCAAATAGGCGATTTACTTTTACTCCTGTAGTGGAGTAAAAGTAAAAGTATGGGAAATAATCCAGTAAATTAAACATTCCTCAAAAGTGTACTCAAGTACACGACTTGAGTAAATGTACTTCGTTACTTTACACCACTGTTTCTCACCTCTCTCTCTCTCTCTCTCTCTCTCTCTCCGTGTTTCGAGAAAGCTATCTTACAAACCATAATAATTGTGCATTTCTCTCTCTCTCTCTCTCTCTCTCTCTCTCTCTCTCTCTCCAGATAGCGAAGGGACACTGTGCTCTCTCGCCCTGCCTGTGTGTGTGTGTGTGTGGGGGGGGACTCCTCATCTCTTACTGTGCATCAGTGGACCCTCTCTCTCTACCCCTCAGCCTTCTGCAGTGAGAACATTTATTTATTTATTTGTCCAATTGTTTTCATATTATCATCTGTAATGTGGTCTCCAGTATGTGTAGTGTATCTGTTTTCTTGAAAAGTACCAGTTTTGGACATACAAGGTTTCCACCCAACAGCAATGCTATGGCGGATGGCGCTCTCTCACTGTGTTATCATGTTAACACATTGACTGCCAAGATATTAAACATAGTTTTCTATCCCCGTGCCGGCGTATAATTACCTCAATCCGATGATATTTGAAACGCCGTGGAACCGACATTGTGTAAAAAAAACACACGGAAAAAGTTTCCTGTGAGTAGACGGAAGGATCTGTGTATCCATGGGAACAACAAGTTTCCAACCGTGATCCGCCATTTTGGAGCTTTGGTCCGCTGAAAACGGGTGGTTTTCAATGGAAAAAAAAGAAACTGAGTTACAGCCGTTTTTCTGAAAATCCCATCATTGGGGCGGATGGAAGTGACGTTTTTTGGAATGACGTCACATCCACATTGTTCTTCTCTGAGAGACGATCGATCATTCCAAAGCTGTGTTAGGTCGCCCCTTGTGGAATTTTCCCCCAAAAATGTAAAAACGAGTTAACTCGATCTAGGCAATCAAGCGATGGATTCTAAAAACGAGTTGACTCGATCTAGGCAATCAATGTGTTAAGAATGTTTATGATAATTCCGTTCCACATTTAGCTCCTTGGAGTATTCGGTTTGTTTGTATGTCGTTGTTGTGTTTCTCTGTTAAAAGCTGCTCTAAACTAATTGCCCCCCCCCCCTAGTGGGATTAACCCATTAAGACGGGGAACACATCTGTGTCATTGTCTCCGCCGGAGGCGGAGAGTATGTTTTCGCTTCGTCCCGCTGTGTGTGTGTGTCCCCCCCCTAGCCAAGCTAACATTGGTCAAGCTCCACGTGACACGTGACAATATGTTGACACCAATGCTTTTGATTGGCTAGAGGGACGCATGACGAAATAAAATCCTATAAATAGGTGTGTCACTTCAAAAAAGTGAAGTGAGGTAAGACAGAATCAATCAGTCTTGATTGGAACGGTACCTTCCAGTACAAATCACCCGTCCGTGCGTGTGTGTGTCCCTCTGAGAACACCTAACATTGGTCAGGACTATAGAGTTGAATTGATCCCACAACAAGGCCGAAGTCTTAATACTGTAACAATTGGCCACCTTGATCAAATACATTATGTAGCACTAGAGAAAACTGACATAGATCAAACACACCAATCAACTGCTGAAACTGTTCAAGACAATGAAGATGAAGAAGACAGACAAGCATTTGAACAAACCAGTCAATTACGAGGACTCCCATATGACACATTGCTTCAAGAAGAACATTTTTTAGATGCAGACACTACTGTACATATTCAGTCGCCCCTGCAGAACACCAAAAACCACGCGCATTCTACCAAGACGACAAGTTTGAAGAGTTGGCAAACCCATCAAAGTACCCTTATGGCCGCGGTGGTTTAAAAACAGAAAGAGCAAAAAACATCACTCACAGAAAATATTTTAACCAACGCCTTTTGCATTGTGATGGCCGTTTTGCTAAAGACATAGACTATCTCCTGGCAGCTCAGTACATGGTGGAAGCACAACAAGTCAAAGATCAAATTCAGATATCCCTACGGCAAAGCCGCGGTCAAACATTCCAAAATCAAAGGGTTAATGCTGGCATATTCAAATCACAACAAAATGTACAAACAATGTTATTCACAGACATAGCCTTCAAATTCCTAAAAAACACAAGAGGTTCACCAGCCTATTGGCAAAATGTGCCTTTAGAACATATTTTTGACAATAAATATTTCTTTATTTATCTTTTATTTAACAAAGAACTTTTTGTTTAACTAAAAGATATATATTTTACCCTACTGTATCTCATTAGTTATTGCTATGATAATATAATTGCTATGATATAGTAACATGTTCTATTTTAAGTAAGAATTAGAACATTCCTAGAGAACTATGGTTAAAGATAGGGTAAGTGATTTCATTTGATTAAAATAGCACGGGTCTGCTGGCGGAGACTTGTGCTCCGAGGAGCACATTTTCTAGTTTTAAATGTCTTTGGCTATTCAGAAATAGCAGATCTACAAGCTCATAGTGTGGCACCGAGTGAGTGAGAGTGTGCACATGGAACCAAATGGACCCTTTCAGGTCTGTAACTCTGAGAGTGTCTAAATAGAACCAAATGGACCCTTACAGGTCTATAACTCTTAAGTGTATACATGGAACCAAATGGACCCTTACAGGTCTGTAACTCTGAGAGTTATGGGAGTCTCTTGTTTTGAGAGACACTGCTCTAGTGAAACATCCAGATCCCAGCAGGTTTGTTTTTGCGTTGCACAGCAGACATCCAGGGACTCGAGGTCATCGTTTTGACAGCTTCATGCTTTGTGTCTGTTCATGTATCTGGAGCTCATCCTGCAAACGGCCGCATTCCTTGCTGTGCACACTGCCAGCAGGTCACAGGTCAAGGTGTAGGTGTGTTACATACTAGGACTTCATTCTGGGTCTGGCAGAACCAGGTCTCCTGGTCTTGTTATGGAAGTCTAACCTGTTATGGCGCTCTGATCGGGCTGAAATATTGTGTGAAACAATGTGGAGTCATGCGTCATAGATATGTCACAGACAACTGATGTCATAGATGACTGTTGTCACAGGCTGGCCAATCTAGTACGTGATCCACATTGGAGCCACGTCGTTCCCATGTTTACCCTGAGATCCACATGATTAGAATTTCTATTTAAATATGTATTATATTCATTGCTTTGGAGAGAGACAGTTTTGTTGTGCGTGCGCAAAGCCTGACTCAAGTTTTCTTACATTCTCCAGGAGAGTGTAGTTTAGTTCCTATAGCCCGAAGGGGCAGTCAGCTGAGTGTGTTAGTTATGCCAAGGGATTGTCATTGGTTGTCAGGGCGATATCACGACCAATCGATATTGACGGGCTCTGCCTGACCACATCCATTGCGGTGACAGCGTTGATGAAAACAAACGAAATAATTTGACCAAAACCCAAACCCTGTTTTTTGAAGTAGGGGGGGACACCGCTCCCCTGCGCGCCCCCTCCACTACACCCCTGGTCCCCAGTTCATCTCTCTCTCAGCTTGGCCTGAAAAACGTTGAAGACCCCTGGTCTAATGCATGCCTGCGTTAGTCTGAGGAGATTAGCAGGTGTGTGTGTGTGTGTGTGTGCGTGCATGTGCGGCGTGCATGTGAGTTAGAGGTTGAGAGCGAGACGGCAGGATAGATATTTCATTATGTTTGAGCCTATATGATTCCTACACCGCCAACATGTGTGTGTGTTTGAACTACGAATGGTGTTTAACCTTAGAAGTAGCCTATAAATTAGGCTTAATGTATAAGGCGTATAAATCTTACAGATTAAGGCCAACCTTTGAACGGTTAATAAGCGCCACTTATAATTCACCGGTAACCCTTCTGTCTCCTGCGCGCACATATATGTCATTCTGTTTATTATTCTGACTGAACAGTGTAATGGAAACTTGCTTCTCTTTGGTGTACACGTTGTATATTGCAGCCTATTGCATATTGTTGCTGTCAGGCAGAAAACCTCTTATCTCCATATTCTAACTTTTTGTAAATTAAAGGGATAGTTCACCCAACAAATATTGTTTTTGTCGCATTCCTAAGCCAATAATTTCATGACCAGCGGACCGGTAGGCAACGGTTCCGGACTCTTTGTGTCTCCTACCGGAACCGCTGCCGGTCATCAAATTATTGGCTTAGGAATGCGACAAAAACTAAAAAATATCCATGCATTCAAGTCTCCATGGGGTGACTAATCGATAGAAAATAAGTCATTTTGTGGGTGAACTATCCCTTTAACGCCCTCCTTGATCATACTACACAAAGTGTCACACAAAAGTATTGAAAGTAGCAGATATGCATGCTTTGAGCTTGTAGATCTGCTACTTTTGCTGTTTTTGAATTTGAATCCTGAAAAGTAACAGTTTTGTGAAAAAAATTTCTACTCGGTCTGTGTCTCTTAGGAGGGCTGTGGACGCTTCAGAAACCCGCCTACCAGTGACATCATCACTAGGAATGTCTTTAATTTTTTTAGATGGATTGGATTTTTATTAACTCGACAACAATTGCTTCCATTATGCTGTAGCATGCTAACTTTCCAGGAATAGAAAGCCTGCCGTTTCTATTAGCTTGGATTCCCCATGGTAGGCGGGTTTCTGAACCGTCCACAGCCGCCCTCCTCTGAGACACAGACAGAGAGTAGACAGAAATGGTGCCATATTATCATGAGCATCAGTGAGGACCTATTATATGAAGACAGGTGAAGTCGTCCTTTAAGTTTTGCTGAGCCTAAATCTTGCCATGTGTATCTCCAAGATGAACGCTTGGGGATTGGCTGAACAGAGATGGATTGACGAATGGAAGCTCCCGTGGTGTGTTTGTCTGTGTCTGTCTGTCTGCCCTGTTAAAGGTTTGTGTTTAGCCATCGTTCTGCCTAAAACTAAAACGGTTCCTGTGTGGTTCAGGCGTCAGGAGAGAGAGAGAGAGAGAGAGAGAGATAGGATTTCTTGCCTTTCCCGTAAAACCCTGGCTCAAACCCTGACACACACACACACACACACACACGTACTGTACACACGTACACGTGCACGCGCGTGTGCACGCACTGTCTTGTCCTCCGTTTGCAGGGAGTAAACTGTAAAAAGGATTTCACCATGTATGGTCAAGGTGATCTCTCTCTCTCTCTCTCTCTCTCTCTCTCTCTCAGTCTCAGTGTTTCTGTGTCTCTGTATTCCTCTTTCTCTGTTGGAAGACAAAGGGGAACCCTGAGAGAGAGAGACACACACACACACACACACACACACACACACACACACACACACACACACACACACACACACACACACACACACACAGGATGAGGCCCTCTCCCCCCGCCTGGCAGAATCACACACTGAAGCACAAACGTTTGAACTCAACATAAATATTATGCAGGCGATAACCACTTTTCAACCTTGCGTCCCTATTTTTGGGCATGTCATTGTATTAATGTTCAAAAATAGCAAATATAAGTACCTGGTCTGTTATTTTCTCCCGTTTGTTGTACGCAGATATTTTGGGCCGGGGTTGATACTACATGATGCTACACTGTGCAGTGGTGGAAAGTAACTAAGTACTTAAGTACTGTACGTACTTAAGTAAAATGTTGAGGTCTTTGTACTTTACTTGAGTATTTCCAATTTCCAATACTTTTACTTCTACTCCACTACATCTCAGAGGCAAATCGCTACGCGTTGTGGTAGGTGCGTTGTCAGGTAGGTGACAAAGTTTAAGCCAATCAGGAGAGAGCATTGAAAATGCATTTTCTGTTTAATAAAGAGCTGGAGAGACCTGGTAGACTCCTTTTACTGAACAAATACGCTGTAGCAATGAGTACTATCAGAATATAGAGCTATTTAACACTTATTTTAACAAAAGTAAATCACTTAACCTGCGTTTAAGTAAGGAATTTGAGTACTTTTTTCCACCACTGACACTGTGCAACATCAACCATGTCACGCCTTCTCTACTAATCTCAGCAGCAATAGTGGCTGCTGAATGGCCTGCAACCAGAAGGCACATGGATTAAGGTTCTCAGTCGCCACGACTGAGTTGAGTGAGTTCAGTCATTTAGATTCCAATTCGGCATTCTCCATAAAACCTTAATGGCAGTGTTGATTTCGTCGACTAAAACTATGACGAAAAATGTTCGTCGACTACCTTTTTTCACCTACGAAAACTACATAAAAACGAATTAAAAACTAAGCTATGATGACTAAAACTAAGACTAAATATATTGACAATTTCGTCAACAAATAAAAACTAGACTAAAATGTTAGTGAGGGACTAGTGGAGAAGAGATCCGGTAGAACTAAAAGACAAGTCATTATATGTTTCGTTGGGCTCGGGTGTTGTGCTCTGAAAATAGCATATACAAGCTCGACGCGTTGTGAGCTTGTAGATCAGCTATTTTCAGCATGCAACCAAGTGTAAAATCAGCCATTACGACACCATCAAGGCACCGCCAAGATACATTTTAGACGACCAAATCAACTGTAGATTTAGTCGACTATAATCTTATGATATTTAGTCGACTAAAACTAGACTAAAGTGAAAATCAGCGTGGCCTAATGGTCTGGGATATTTCATTAAAGCAAAGGTTAAAGCCTCAATCTGTGATTTCTTCACCTGGTTGCCTGTATGTAGAACAACAGGGACAATATTACTAAAATATCATAATGTTACATATTGTGTTAATTGTCAAGGAATCGGCGCTAGTGTTCCACAAATCACACATTATCAGGACTTGGTCTTGCAAACTTTTTCAGTTGGGAAATTTTATTTTGCTTTAACCCATTAAGACCTGGAACGCATCTGTGTCCTTTTTTTATTTGAGCTAAAAAGCATGATTTTACACTTTGGCTATTCAAAAATAGCAGATATACAAGCTCATAGCACTGAGTGCCTGAGAAAGGTGCAAAAAAGGCTGTGTGTGTGTGTGTGTGTGTGTGCGCTCAAGTGTACAATTCTACAACTATGAATCATTTGAGGACCACCTGTACACAATCCCACGGACCCCCCGGTGGCCCGTAGACCTCAGTTTTTAACTCTTAACATTGACTGCCAGAGTTTTTTCAAAAAGTCTGTAGCCTCTGCCAGGGTTTTGACCGATTTTGGTACCTTTTCGCATAGCCACAGAATATTTTTCTCCAGTATGATTGATCCCAGATAATTTCTAATCACAGATGAGATTCAGGTGTGGTTTCACAAATGTCAACGAGGTCAATTTGACCTTGTTGTCATGTGGTGTTTGATGTTTGAAAATAGCTCAAAACCAGTAGTTTCAAACCAAAAAACATTGTGAATTGTTTGTCCGTTTCAATTTTAACATTGAAGTGGATGGAGCAGCAAATCTTTGGGAATTGTTATCTCCTTATGCGTTTGGAATATCGAAAAGGTGTCAATCTTAAATAATTAGAGAATCTTTTTAGAATTTTTTTTTTTTTGAAAAGTTTTTATTTTTTTATTTTTTTAAAGACGTTTTTAAACGTCTTTGGCAGGCAATAGCTGAAGGCCCAAAGACGTTTATAAACGTCTTTGGCAGTTAAGCAGTTAAATGGACCAAGTTTGATAGCCACTAGCCAGTGCTCAAACGTACCTCTGGATATAAGAGTGGTGGCTATACGGCTACTGTGTGTGTGTGTGTGTGTTTGTAAATCAGCTTTGTGAATGTGTTGGGACATTGCGTGTCAGGAGGTCCAGCTGGGATTAGCCCGGTCCTAGAGTGCCAACAGCAGTGTGAGACTGTGTCCCAATTCATGTGATTCACAAATACACACACACACACACACACACACACACACACACACCCCGCAGGGTAAAATTGGCATGTCCTAATATGGCAGCTTTTCCCCCTCAGTGTGCAGTGTTGTCAAGGTGGTTGGTGGATTACTAGCGCACAGACACAGTTTGTAATCACTCTGGATTTCTTTTGGAGTTGCAGAAAATCACACAGACACACTAAAAGCAGTGGTTCTCTAACCTTTAATCGTGCCAAGGACCCAGACCTGAGAATATGTTGTGCCAGGGACCCCCCAGAAGCAAAGGTTTGAGTCACAAATGTTCGCTTTAAAAATGTATATTCAAAGATTTGCACAAATCTTCACGATTAAAAAAAAAATACAGTAGCAGATCTACAAGCTGCCGTGCTACGAGCTTGTAGATCTGCTATTTTCGAATAGCCAAAGTATGAAATATGGATCAAGTAAAATGATTGTGAAGCTATATTAACAAACATTTCTAACTCAAATCTTTGCTTCTGGGGGCCCCTGGAACAAAATATTTTGAGATGGGCGTCCGCGGCCAAATACATATAGTTTTGTTGGTCCTTGACATGAAAAACATTGAGAACCACTGATATAGCAACATAAGTTTTTCAGAAATGTGTTTCTGATTTGATTTAGAAGACATTTTTAGGATGGGCCTCAGTTCTTAATGGGTAAACACTGCTGGTGAAGCACTCTGACCAGCTGAACATGCTCACTGTGTGTCTCTCTGGATAATAACATCAGCTCAAATGGCCAATAGGGAAATGTTAAAATGTAAATCACCATTGGGCCTTGCATAAATACAGAGAGCTCTGAAAGAGATCAGGTACAACTGATGTTTACATCTTGATATTGCGATAACGTATGTGCTTGAAACACACACACACACACACACACACACACACACACACACACACACACACACACACACACACACACACACACACACACACACACACACACACACACACACACACGCAAGCTTAAATCCTGATTTATACTTAGTTACATGCAAGTGTCGTGCACTGAAAATAGCCGATGGACAAGCTTGTGAGCTTGTAGATTGCCTATTTTCTTGTAGATTCATTGCCTATTTTCTTGTACAGACAGTAGATTATTTTCTTGTAGATTGTACTGTAGATTGCCTATGTTCTTGTTGATTGCTTATTTTCTTGTACAGTAGATTGCCTATGTTCTTGTTGATTGCTTATTTTCTTGTGCAGTAGATTGCCTATGTTCTTGTAGATTGCCTATTTTCTTGTAGATTGCCAAGTACAGTATATCCCAGGCTTTATGTGGGTGAGCGTTGTGACCGTCCTTTGATCACAGGCTCCTTCTTATCCCAGAGCGTTGGAAGCAAGCGGTCGATTGTCTGGGAAGTGTCAACCTGTTGTGTTTCTGGCTTTAGGAGTGGAAAATGTGACTGCAATTTGGATTCAGAGCAAATGGATGTTTCACTCCCCCAGGTTTGGGGGCCCAAAACAAAAGTGGAACTGCGACATTGGAAGTGCGTTTAGAGAAGGATTTAGTGTTTCAGAGTTGTCGGATCACGTTAGGATGAATGTTGAGTCATTACAGTGTATCATTTTATATATACAGTTTACATAAAGTTCTTGTTAGTTGAATACATTATTGTAATGAAGCTCTAATTCTGTGTGTTTACTGCATACTGTATACTCTTTTTGCCAAGGACCTCCAGAAGCCAATATTTGAGTTAACATTTTTCATTAAAAAAAATACATATATTCAAAAATAGCAGATCCACAAGCTCATAATGTGGCACGAAGTGACGCTCTATGAGCTTGTATATCTGCGGAAATATTGTAATGAGGCGCTGTGTCTCTGTGTATACACTGTACACTCTTTTGTACTTGTTGGTACCATATAGACTCCTCAAAAAAAGTTTGGAAACTCTATTTCGGTCGATTATTTCCCCCCATCAACAACACCGATTGGTATTGTATTTTATACCATGGGAAAGCCTGATTAGTCATCTTTACAACGAGGTACAACTTGTATGAGCAACACAGCTAACCATGTGGGTAGTACACTGGTTTGTGCTACATTATGCTATGCATGTGCAGAAGCACCCACCCACATACACACACACACAAACCCAAACATGCCCACTCACACACACACACACACACACACACACACACACACACACACACACACACACACACACACACACACACACACACACACACACACACACACACACACACACACACACACACACACACACACACAGTTGTGTTTTATTGCATTCATCAGCGCTACAGTCACTCTGCTCAGCTAACAAGTCCTTCAGCCTGGTGTGTGTGTGCGTGTGCGACTAGTGTTTTGTTTGCACAAGTGTGCACATTTGGCCTGCCCAACCCAGCTGTCTCATTAAGATGGATTGAGCATGGTTTTGTGTGCGCGAGCGTGCATGTTTGTGCGCACGCACACACATATGCACACGTCCGACTCATCTTGTGAACAGTAATGCGCTGTCATATCTTGTCAAGTCATAATTGCATAACAGGGCAGCCTGCTCTGTTCTTCTTTAATGCGTACACAGCTAACACAATCAAACTGATACTAATGGGTCTTCAGTCTGGATCATCATGGACACGTGGCTGTTGATGGACTCATTAGCAGCTCCAGCCTGGGAACATTTACCCTCGGAACAATATAGTCTATCCTTTTTTTCCTCCCTTTTTACTTTTCCTAGATTGACATTTTTGTAATGTTATATAGTGCATGTCCTCCGTTATAAACTAGGATGAATTGGCTTTTGTTGAGCTGCAAATTTAGTACCACGTAAACCCTCTACACTTGATAAAACTGGCCTGTAAAGAGCACATTTGGCACGCTCTTATTTCACTCTACACAAATCCATTCACGCAAAATAGCAGATCATCTGATCATTTGTTCTCCATATTGACTGTGATCTTGATCCTGACAATCCAGACGTCCGTTCTGGAGGTTATTTGGTTCTCAGACTGACACACACAGCCAGGACTGATTACAATACGCTGCCATGCATGCAGGGTGAAACAAGAAAAAAAATGACACAATCATAATTTATAGCAGCTTGCAAGCTAAACTAAGCACACTAATCTCATTTTGGGGGATCTAGGCCAAACAGTACTGTTTAATGTCTGAATAGAATAATGACATTATTGGTCCCATTCATTATGACCTTTAAAGCTATAGAGTGAGCAACAAGAAAAAAAGCACACACACACACACAACTATCTTTATCAATTGTTTAGGGCAGTGGTACTCAACATGTGGGTCGGGGGTCCCAAGGGGGGTCCCCACATGATTTTTGGGCGGGCCCCAGATGTCAGTAAAGAGATCGAAAATGTAAAAAAAAAAAAATGAAATGAAAAAAGACCATTACTGCATTAAAGGAGGAGTTCACCCAAAAAATTACTTATTTTCTGTCAATTGCACACCCTATGAAGCCTTGAATCCATGGATTCTTTTTTGTTTTTGTCGCATTCCTAAGCTAATAATTTGATGACCGTGTGTATTTCCGGTAGGAGACACAAATAATCTACTTTGTGTCTCCTACCGGATACATTAGCCGGTAGGAGACGGTCATCAAATTATTAGCTTAGGAATGCAACAAAAACAAAAAAGAATCCATGGATTCAAGGCTTCATAGGGTGTGCAATTGATCGAAAATAAGTCTTTTTTTGGGTGAACTCCTCATTTAAAAGTGATCAACAAACTATACTATACTGGTCAAACATTGGCCAAATTGTTAAATAATATAAGATACGACACGTTGTGAGCTTGTAGATCTGCTATTTTCAGAGCACAACACCTGAGCGCAACCAAACATACAATGACTTGTCTTTTAGTTCTACTGGATCTCTT
The DNA here is from genome assembly GCF_963280865.1 of Gymnoscopelus braueri. Classification (NCBI taxonomy): domain Eukaryota; kingdom Metazoa; phylum Chordata; class Actinopteri; order Myctophiformes; family Myctophidae; genus Gymnoscopelus; species Gymnoscopelus braueri. The sequence goes on from NC_137626.1 coordinate 10,765,976, forward strand.
CTCCACTAGTCCCTCACTAACATTTTAGTCTAGTTTGTATTTGTTGACAAAATTGCAATATATCTAGTCTTAGTTTTAGTCATCGTAGCTTAGTTTTTATTTAGTTTTTGTCCGAAAAAAATTACATATTTTGTGTCATAGTTTTAGTCGACGAAATCAACACTAGGGCATTCCATATTTTGGTGGCAGAGCAGTAGAATGAGAATGTCCCATGTTTGTTCTAAATGTGGGAGGTACCAGATCAAGGCCCCTCCCCCTAGTGTTGTGGCTGTGGGTGTCACTCACTTGTGGGAGAGAGAGAGGGATAATACATCCAGAGATGATATGATAAAAGTAAAACGGAGAGAAAGAGAACAGAACAGGAGGATGCAAAGGAGGTGAAGTTCGAGGATAAGGAGATAAGAGGGGGAGGGAGGAGAGAACAACTATAAGGGAGAGAAGACGCAAGGGAGAGGATGAGAGAGGGAAAACACACACTGATGCAAGCCAGAGACAGAAAACATGCACACGCACACACACACACACACACACACACACACACCCCCACACACACACACACACACACACACACACACACACACAATCAAAAACACAAACTCTATAGACTTATGTCAGTTCACATAGCAAATCATGCAGATGATGCTGTGCAATTGAGACACACACACACACACACACACACACACACACACACACACACACACACACACACACACACACTTATAACACTTATAACACTTATAGCACTTAAACTCAAACTCATACTTCATACAGACCTATGTCGGTTCACACAACAAATCATGCAGAATCTGCTGTGTACACACACACACACACACACACACACACACCCACACACACACACACACACACACACACACACACACACACACACACACACACACACACACACACACACACACACACACACACACACACACAGTGTGAGCAGCAGCAGTGAGGAGGCAGATCGCCATGGGAGACAGGAGGCAGAGAGATGTTCAGCTGCATGCTCCCACACACGTGCCTCTCTCTCTCTCTCTCTCTCTCCATCTTGTTTCTCTTCCTATCATTCTCTCTATCATGCTGTTTCTATCACTGAGAGCGATAGAGGCACCATGATACATGAAGATTCTCTCTCTCTTTCTAAAATCATGTTCTCTGTCAATGTGTATTTGTGTGATTGTCCTGATGTGTCATTCTTTCATTCTCTGTCTCTCCTCTCTCTCTCCATCTCTCCATCTCTCTCTGCAATTCAATTTCAATTCAAAGAAGCTTTATTGGCATCAGAAAATGACATAATGTTTAAACTTTAAATTGCCAAAGCGAGTGTCAAACGACAATCAAAAGTCTCTGTCAGGTGGAAACCTCATATGTCCAAAAACTCTCTCTCTCTCTCTCTCTCTCTCTCTCTCTCTCTCTCTCTCTCTCTCTCTCTCTCTCTCTCCACTGTCTCCATCCAGAGAGGAGAGACGCTAACCAGAGCAGTCGTGGAGCTGCGCGGAAAGACGTGCACGTCACACGGGAGTGTGTGTGACTGTGTTTTTGTGACGACGTGTGTGTGAGAGAGAGCGAGAGAGAGAGTGTGGGAGGAGCGCAGGCATGGCGGGAGGTAGGGAGCGAGGGGCTCGTCTCCCCAGGCCCTGGTCGGTCTACAGGGCCAGCACCTTCGAACTGTCCAACGAGATGATCGGACTGGCCCTCGCAGGTAAGACTGTGTATTACTGTATATAAGGGCTGGGGCAATTAATTCATTATTCTTGGCCCTTCTTCTCCAGTGCGGCGCCATTGCCCTCCTACTGCTTCATTCCATATCTGTTCGCTTCCGGGAGAGTCTCTTTCCCCGGTGTTTCGCCCAGACGGACAGGGTTTCGAGGTTAGGTTTAGGCCTAATTTCTGTGAGGTTAGGGTTAAGGTTAAGGTTAGCGTTAGGCATAGTGGCCCTCATTTATCAACGGAGCGTATAAACCGGCTTATATTTTTCCATATATTCGGTCGAAGTCACATTTATCAACGAATCCTACACAGCCAATCCTGGTGTACATCAGGTCGGAGCTTTGATAAATCTCACGTCTGAAAACGAGCTTCATTTAAATAACACGCCCTTAAATATTCTCAAAACGACCCGATTTTACAACATGAAGAAGAACCAGAATACGACCAAAGACATCAAAAGCCAATAAGAAAGATTTTCCCCCGATCGCCTCGCCACACACAAACACGCACACGCCCCTCTCTCACACACACACACACACACACACACACACACTCACTCACTCACTCACTCACTCACTCACTCACTCACTCACTCACACTCACTCACTCGGGCGGCAGTGATTCCGTGCCGCCACGTTAATAAGAGATTGGAGCGTCGGGTTTATATCCTTAACCCAGCCAGGTTGTAGTCTTCAAAACTCTCTATGACATAACTCCATAACATAGGACAAGCTACTGTAAGTTTGTACACCTCACTGTCCATGAAAAGATCGTCGGGAGTCCCGAAAATGCGCTTGCAGAAGCGCTGTATATTTTGAAAATAGCAGATCTACAAGGTCACAACGCGTCGCGATGCGACCCGTTTTTGAGCTTGCAGATCTGCTATTTTGAAATAGCCAATGCAACTGAATGACTGTTAAAGCCGTTGGTTTAAATTACTTTATAAAATGTTATATTTTCACAGGATTATTTTTTTGTGTAGATATACATTTAGGAGTGGTATGTGTCTAGATGCCTGTCAGACAGTCAGACAATGCTGCTCCGCAGGTCTAGAATGGAATAAACGGGCGCAGCCAACGTCAACAACTGGTCTCGACCAGACGTGAGATCTCAGCGTACGGTAGGATGAAGGTTAAGGTTAAGGTTAGCGTTAGGCATAGTGTTTGTGAGGTTAGGTTTAGGCGTAATTTCTGTGAGGTTAGGGTTAAGGTTAGCGTTAGGCATAGTGTTTGTGATGTTAGGTTTAGGCCTAATTTCTGTGAGGTTAGGGTTAAGGTTAAGGTTAGCGTTAGGCATAGTGTTTGTGAGGTTAGGGTTAGGGTTAGGCATAGTTTTAGTGCAGTTAAAATATTTGGGTTTAGACGCAATCTAGGCGAAACACCAAAGAAAGAGGGAATCCCATTCACTTCCGCCCTAGCATGCTGCAGGTGTAATGCAGATAAACAGGGAACCTGTTTTTTCTTTGCTTCTGGGGGGTCCCTGGAACAACATATTTTGAGATGGGGGTCGGCGGCCAAATACATATCATTTTGGGGGTCCTTGACATGAAAAGGTTTCAGCACCACTGATATAGAAACATAGGTTTTTCAGAAAACTGTTAGGACTTAGAAGACATTTGTAGATGCGTTACCGGATTGAATGGGTTAAAACAAAAACCCGTACATTTCAACGAATTGACCCGAAAAAAGATTATCTAATTTTTTACCACTTAATCCTGTATTATTCTTCGTTGCACAATGGTAGCGTTCAAAACGAGTGAAAATAGCTCACTAGTTTAAAAACAATCACTCATTAATTGTAATCGAGGTAAAGGTTTGATATAATCCTGACATTGATAGTGACCAGGCCTACGGTATATACAGTATAAATACTGTATATATTTAGTATCTGTGTGTACACAGTACACACACTTCTGTGTGTGAAGAACTAGAGATGAGCAGAACCGACCTAGAAACGGCTGAGTTGGCAATGATCCTAGATTTGACTCCAAAGGAAAAGTAGGTTATATCTTTATAAAGAAATGTTTATGTTTAGAATTCAGCTTAGACATGAAGTTGGGGTAGTAGTGCACACTAGAGATGGTGAATTTGAGGTAGATGGTCAAAGTGGTTGTGTGTGGGTTACAGATGATGTGCAGTTTGTATCTACCATTTGTGTACATACATGTATTTATGTATGTATGTATGGTGGTGGAAGAAAACATAAAATGAACGTGCGCTGTTACATTTGTTTGCCTTTTTACTTTGTAGTAATATATATATATATATATATGTATATACACTGTATATGGTGTGGTTGTGTATGTATTTATTACTTTATGCACTGTATGTGTCACATTCAATCCGGGAACACATCTCTGTCATTTTAGATTTCTTTGGCTATTCAAAACATAGCAGATTTACAAGATCTGCTATTTTGGAAAAATCTTGAAAATTTGAATCTTTGAATATATATATTGTTTTTTAAAGTGAACATTTGTAACTCAAATCTTTGCTTCATGGGGGTCCCTGGAACAAAACATTTTGAGATGGGGGGTCCCTGGAACGAAACATTTTGAGATGGGGGTCCGCGGCCAAATACATATCTAAAAAATGTTTTCTAAATCCTAACAGTATGTTGCTATATCAGTGGTGTCAAGGACCACCCAAAATGATAGGTATTTGGCCGCGGACCCCCATCTCAAAATATTTTGTTCCAGGGACCCCCCAGAAGCACAGATCAGAGTTAAAAATGTTTCGCTTCAAATACTGTATTCAAAGATTTGCACACATTTGCCACGATAAAAAAAAATAGCAGATATACAAGCTCATAGCACGGCACCGAGTGCCACGCTATGAGCTTGTAGATCTGCAAAAAAAAATTTGGCCAAAGAAATCTTAAAATGACACGGTTTTAATGGAATAATCCTATATGTTTTTTAACATCGTTGTGACATGTGAACTGTGCTTGACAGGAAATAGTCAAGACCCAGATGAACCGGTACTAGAGTTCAGTGTGGGTGAGTAAACACTGCAGCCTTACATTTTTGCATAAAAGGGCTTCCAGTCAAAGCTTTTTTTATCAACGCTTTGACTTACATCTGCCGTCTTCAGAATGTCTGCAAGAGCTTGTAGATCAGATATTTAACAACATAAATCTTCTCTTTCGTGTGTGTGTGTGTGTGTGTGTGTGTGTGTGTGTGTGTGTGTGTGTGTGTGTGTGTGTGTGTGTGTGTGTGTGTGTGTGTGTGTGTGTGGTGTGTGTGTGTGTGTGTGTAGCCTGTACAGAGCTGGTGACCCCTGCGTTGGACCGTAAGCCCAACAGCTTCGTAGCAGCGAGCTGCACCACCCCTCCTCAGGCATTTTGGACCAAACACGCTCAGACTGAGGTCATAGAGGTACGACACACACACTTAACTCTTAATTATTGTGTTTACATTTGTATGCTATGTTGATGAATTGAATACATAGGACCACAATGGAAACAAGTCCCTAGGACTTTTTTTGTGTTATCCTTTTAGCCTTAATGTCTTACTGTGTACCACGTGCTGTTTACATTTCTGTCTGATAAAGTATTCAATCAATCAAACACACGCACGCACACACACACATACACACATATACATGCAAACACATACTGTACAGAAGGTTCTACTTCATTCCTACTGACCGCCAGAGGCAGTGTTTTCAACACCTGGATATCCATCACGCGCTCGCGTATGGGTCGAATATTAATACCAACAAAGTCACTCGTGACCTGTGTGCACGCACGCCACCTATATAGGGGCGGGGCACACAGCGTTCATCCTCTTTCATCTTTTCGCCTCCAAGAGCGTAGGTCGATACTTGCAGCTGCGCGTGAAGTTTCGTAACCAACACGGTTGGGGCTACGGACTACGGTCCGTCCTCCAGAGACTGCGTAGCCTGCTACCATGGAATTACGTTACCCCGTTTATAGGGGCTGTCGGAAAGGAACAAGGGAAAAAAAGGAAAAAAAAAAAAGTGCGACGGTGAATGGAGTTAGCGGTTGCTTGCTAGCATTGGAGCTAACGACAATAACACCGTTGACTTTCCCCACTCCACCGTTGTTGTTGAACCTGGCACGGATAACTATGGAGCCATAGCTGTGCATTGGCGACGGTGAGTGCATGTATTGTGCTGTTTACAGACAAATAAAGTAAAAGAGGGGAAAGTATTCAGCGTTGAGGATGTATCCCATTCTGCCGCTTTGAGAAGACCGTCTCTCGCCTCGATGACACGACGGCGGTGGAGCCAGATTGACTGGTTAATGTGTCTCATAGAAGGTGTTCTTTCGCCTCGAGGAGACGACCAAGGCGTTAATGCGCGCAGTGGCAGATAACTGGGCTCCATTAAAGTACAAATACCTAAGCGAAATTGTACTTAAAGTACAGTACTGAGTACATGTACTTAGTTACTTTACACCACTGTATGAGCGCTCTTCTGTGAATGTTTTTGCTGAAAGTGGTTCTCACTTTGACGCAGACATTCTATCTACCAGACATATGGCGCGTGTTAGCTTGATTGCTATCCGGCTCAGTCAGTACACTGTCTACCTGCAAGTCTGTAGGTCCCTGGTTCAAACCCCAATTTAACCAGTCCAAATATAATTTAGCTGCAGCTAATAAAGGACATCCATAGTGTGCTTCACTCTGTCGTTATTGGACGATATACTGTGTACCTATTACTACATGTACTTGGGCCGCGCTATGAGCTTGTAGATCTGCTATTTTTGAATAGCCCAAAGTGTAAATAATGCTTTTTAGCTCAAATCTAAAAATGACACAGTTCCAGGTCTTAATGGGATAAAAGAGGTCTCGCTGATCAATGACAGCTGACTTAAGCAGCATATATGCCAATACTGCCACTGTGTGTGCTTAACCTCACAGTTTGAGTGTGTATCATAGCTTGAGTGTGACTCGCTGCTGCTATTCAGGTTATACTGCTTTGTGCTTGGTAGTAAAATGGCATTATAATACTGGTATGGTTCAAGTGTGTCTTGCCTTGCCATCACTTGGTTTTCATACTGTGGGTACTTGACACATGACTTGACACTGTGGCTTGAGTGGTTGTCGCTCCTTGCTACGACAAAGTTACATATTAGTAACATTGTACTCTGGGTACTGATAATCAATAAGCTTTGTTTATTGGCAATGGATCCCCATTAGCTGCGGCAAAAAGGGAAACCAGCAGCTATTCTTCCTGGGGTCCAAGACAACATTAATTAACATTAATGTTAATTGTGTTAATTGTGTCCAAGACACAATACATTAACAAGTACATATGTACTTGACGCTGTAGCTTGAACGATTCTCGCTCTGTTGCTATGGCTACGTTACCAATAGCACAAGTGTATCTCACTCTGCTGCTGTTACCCACTAATACTGTGTGTACCTGGTACTCACTACTGCTATTCAACATATGCAGTATACTGTGAATACTGATATCGTAGCTTGAGTGTATGTCACTCTGCTGCTATCCAGATAATACTATGTGCTTGGTAGTGAAATTTTCTTAAAGAATTCTATATGACGATTGAAGTGTGTTTTGCTTTGCCACTTCTTGACTATCATACTGTGTCCTTGACACTGTAGCCTGAATGATTCTCGCTTTTGCTACGGCTACGTCATCAGTAGTATTGAGTGTCTCACTCTGTTGCTGTTGCCCATGGATTATTGCAACAATTGCTGGTCCCAGAAGGGAAGGTCCATTACTTGTGCCGGTCATGTCCTGACTATGGTGCCTGACACAGGCTATGGCTGTGAATATTTGGCTAATTGCAGCGGCATACTGCTGGCAGAAAGGTCGACTGGGTTGGCCTGGTTGGGGCGGATTTGCCTCCCACAGGGATGCTAGCATTGAGCCCTCTGGATGCTTTCTCAGCTAGAGGAATTGTCAGGATGACGAACTCTTGGCCACTGTATTGAAAGCAGTACATGGAAGTACAAATTCACAATACAAGGTCTACTAAATTGGAAAACTCATTAAGCACTGAGCTTGTTTAAGATGAGATCCCCATGCACACAAATCATGATGAGGCTGGACAGGGAAAAAGAAACAAGAAATAATGACTGACAGTCATGTTATACCAGCTGCATGCTGTATTTTGCATTTGTAAGCGCCACTGCGGCGTGCCCCCCCAATGGAATATACCCCTAGCATTGGGAGTGTGTCTCGGGGACTGCTTGTCAATCGACGAAAGAAGGGAAAAGGATTAGCGTTGAGAGTGCATCTCGCTCTGCCGCTTTGAGAAACCATGACGGGCGGCCCACCGCCATATAGCGTAAGCATTAGGAGTGTGTCTCGCTCCGCTACTGCTTGTCGCTGGAAGAAAGGAGTGGAAAGTATTAGCGTTGAGAGTGTGTCTCGCTCTGCCGCTTTTGGAGGGACCACGCCACTGCGGCGTGCGCCCACTGGAATATACCGCTGGCATTGGGAGTGTGTAGCTCCGCTACTGCTTGTCGCTGGACGAAAGCGTTGAGAGTACATAGCCCAGCTGGCCATATAACGGCTTGGCCTAAATGGATGCGTCCAACAACTATCGTCGTTGTACACCCTCGGTGCCGTACATCATGAGATTTGGCATGTGGGCCAGTTCCAGAACCTCTTACCAAGGACTGGTCAGCCATGGGGAGTACAGCCCAATATGGCCTAGACCTAAGGCTAGTGGTTGATGCCAACATTGCTTACTTTACTTACATTACCTTACTGTAAGTCGATCCGGATTAAGAGCGCCTGCTAAACGCCTAAACTATGAACATTGCTTCTCTGGTGGTGTCACTAGATGAAGCTGTTGAGCTGGATGACCGTTGCTCATGGCCACAGTTTTAGCTGGTCTGCTAACTAGAGCCATGCCACAGCGGCTGGAATGTGACGTATTGGACATTCCCTTGACTACCTCGCCCTGGCCCTCCGGCATGCGAGTGTTGATGCGCAGACACAGCGCCTATCCAGCGCCTATCCAGCGCCTATCCAGCGCCTATCCAGTGCCTATCCAGCGCCTACCCAGCGCCTACCCAGCGCCTACCCAGCGCCTATACAGCGCCTATCACTCTAGGCGGTTGCTTGCATGATTAGAGAATTGGCACTGTCTACTTTGGTAATGAGCCAGAGCCTCTGGGTGTCCCGGGTTTGACGCCAGGCCAGAAGTGGGTCAATGTGTGTCCCTGTCCGAGCCCCTAATTGCCCCATGAGCGCCGGAGAATGGCTGCTCACTGCTCCTAGTAGTTCTAGGATGGGTAAATAAATACAGCGGACACATTTCACGCTTGTACAAATGTGCATATATATTTTGTGGCTTGGGCTTCGAACCCCAAGACTGCAACAGAATGGTGAGGGTCTCCAGCCAGTGTCGCTAATGGTCCTCAGGATGTTATGGCGTGTTCAATAACACAATATGTCAACAGTCTGCCTTCTGGGGCGCTTGACCCAGTCAGTCTCTGCAGGAGGCTTGGAAGCTCCCTTCGTGGACCTTGCCTCATCTTGCAAATTTCATAGCAATGAGCTTGTTGGGTGTACAGTCCAGGCTGCGGACATGTTTCCCACTGGAAGCCTCTTGGATCCGATAGCAGTTCGGATCACGGGCATAGGTATGGCAGAGCGGTAGTACCGTTAGCCTTGAGGGCATAACGCGTTGTTGACTGTAGGTCTCCCTTCCGGGGCAGACCAGTCCGTTAGGGCAAGATGCTCTGGCCTACTGCAGCTTCTCAATGAAGTGCCTTGGCCTCTCCACAGAGACAAGATCTCCTGTCACAGTTAGGGGGGGGAGGTGCATGTGGCATCCTCACTCCTAACCTTCGGCTGCGTCATTGACCACTGAAATTCAAAACTATTGTCCAAAAATTACTGGATTTTTGTGCATCGTACACCAGGGCGTTGCACGCCAGCGAGTGTAGACTGTGCTCTAGTCGGGACAAGGGCCACTGCATAGGTTGGAGCGTTGCTCTGTGCTTATGCTGCCCTAGATATCTGCGGATGATGTTAGATAGAGGGTTCAGCCTCTCTACCATTGAGATGCTCTCCGCGTGTGGCCCCCACAGGTGGCATGGGTGCCTTCATGATGCTTGCCTGTGGTATTGGAAGCTTTGTCCCCAGCCGGTACATCGGGCTGCTCTCAGATGACTATCTGCTAGTACTCTTTGTCCTCACTGCTTCATCTGCAAAAGTGAGTAGATGGGCTTCATGCCCTGGCCATTGCCAGAGACTGTTAAAGTGGGATTCCGATGGGTCTGGGTTTACCATATGGCCGACCCCTCCTCACGTCCTCAGAGGCTTTCTGCATTTCACGTCAGCTAGCCTGTTGATTTGTTAGTTTGCTCCTCAACCAGAGGTGGAGCAACTGCATTCTAGTACCTGCCTATTGTGTCCCGTCCGGGCTCTGTGGCAGGACATAGCCGTGATGGCTGGAGTTTGGTTGTATTTGTCTGTGAGGAAGGGCACAGCTGTGCCTTGGCTTAATGGAGACTTTCATTGCTGCGTTCAGGCAAATGTACGTCTTCAGTGGGCCTCTAGGTTCCCCCAAGGCCTTTCTTGACTGTGGGTGTTGCCAGAGCCTCTCCCTCAGTGATACAGGCTTGGAGCAGGCCAGGAGATGCAGCCGATTGGGCTTCATCTTTCATGGGCTTTTGCCCGCTCCTATATATAGTCAACCTGGCCGTCTCGCATCCTGTGGCGACGGCTGTGGTGTTGTCTGTTTATTCTATCTGCAAACCGACTTCGGTAAGCGCAGATTCCTCGTGACTATGTTGGTATTAGTCATCCAGGTGTTGAAAACACTGCCTCTGGCGGTCAGTAGGAATGAAGTAGAACGAGAGTTATGCATATAACTAAGGTTCTACGAATTCCGGATGACCGCCAGAGTTGACTGTCACTCGGAATCTCATTCTCGACGAAAAGATTTCATGAGGATGAACGCTGTGTGCCCCGCCCCTATATAGGTGGCGTGCGTGCACACAGGTCACGAGTGACTTTGTTGGTATTAATATTCGACCCATACGCGAGCGCGTGATGGATATCCAGGTGTTGAAAACACTGCCTCTGGCGGTCATCCGGAATTCGTAGAACCTTAGTTATATGCATAACTCTCGTTAGTGCTTAACCTTAAAAAGGAAAGGCGAGCAGGGAGCACTCATCAGTTGAATAGTTCACAGTTCACATGTATCGGGTGCACGGTTCTGACAGAAACAGTATCTTTGAAAAGGTCACCAGCACTCACTTTTAGGATCTCTTATTTTTTTGTGTGGCCCCAGCCAGCAGCAGATCACTCACGGACGTTTCAAGCCAACGGCCTTCCCCAGCGTGAGGAAGGCCGTTGAAACGTCTGTGTGTGATCTGCTGCTGCCTGGGGCTTTCTACAAATTAAAAAAGAGATCCTAAAAGGACAGAGTGAGTGCTGGTGATCTTTTCAAAGATAGTGCTTAACCTTAACCACACCAGACAAAGCGTACCAGCAGTGCTTAAACGTAACTAATACATTCATTTTATTTAATTAACCTGTGCCTAAACTGAACTACATTTACAGTAAAACACTATTTGATTGGTTGGGGCGCTGTCTAGGAATTCTCACATTTCTATACTTCTTGAGATCTAGTACCATACTCATAACCTGATCTAACACTGTTTACAGGGAACCAGTATACTCATAACCTGATCTAACACTGTTTACAGGGAACCAGTATACTCATAACCTGATCTAACACTGTTTACAGGGAACCAGTATACTCATAACCTGATCTAACACTGTTTACAGGGTATCAGTAACCATACTCATAACCTGATCTAACACTGTTTACAGGGAACCAGTATACTCATAACCTGATCTAACACTGTTTACAGGGTACCAGTAACCATACTCACAACCTGATCTAACACTGTTTACAGGGAACCAGTAACCATACTCACAACCTGATCTAACACTGTTCACAGGGAACCAGTAACCATACTCACAACCTGATCTAACACTGTTCACAGGGAACCAGTAACCATACTCACAACCTGATCTAACACTGTTCACAGGGAACCAGTAACCCCATCTACCTGAGCAGCATCGCCTTCTTCCAGGATTCCAACATCAACCAACAGACGCAGGTCAAGCTGGCCGTGTACGATGTCAAGGACCGCTCCCAGGGCACGGTACGCAGCCATACCCCCCCGTCCCCCCCCGTCCCTCCCCCTGTCCTCTAGACCAGTGGTTCTCAAACTTTTTCATGTCAACGACCCCAAAATGATATGTATTTGGCTGCGGACCCCCGCATCTCAAAAATATTTTGTGCCAGGGATTTTTCAAAAATTGCAAATCTTCTCTTGTGGGGGTCCCTGGCACAAAACCTTTTCAGATGGGGGTCCGCGGCCAAATATAATATCAATTTGGGGTTTGACATTAAAAAGTGTCAGAACTACTGATTTAGAAGGCATTTGTAGAATCGGCCTCAGGTCTTACTGGGTTAATACCGTAAATTATAGTGACAATGAATGGTGTTATAATTCCATACATTAGGTTAATGCAGAGGTCAGTCCACTGCAGTAAGACCATTGTACAGTACAATCTCTCCCCACACTGACTGGACCGGGGAGATTAAACTTCACACAGGGATTGATCATTGATCAGATGATCAGATGTCACACCCTTGCGGTCACACTGCATGACTTTGTAGGCAGATTTAAGGCCTTGTTTCAGCACATGATGCGGTGGGGGGGGGGGGGGGGCTCAACCAACTGGTGGTTGAGTCCTTAACCACTTAAGACCCATTAAGACCTGAGCCAATTCTATACAAATGCCTTCTAAATCCTAGCAGCTTTCTGTTGTAAGCTTGTAGATCTGCTATTTCTGCTATTTTTTAGAAAGAAAGAAAAGAAAAGGTCTAGGTTCTACGTACAGTATGTAGGAACTCTGAAGCCTGGTTAAATGGCACAGAGGCTCTCTCTGAATCTCTCTGAATCTCTCTGTCTCTCTCTGTCTCTCTGTCTCTCTCTGTCGGTCTCTCTCTCTCTGTCGGTCTCTCTCTCTCTCTCTCTCTTAGATGTACATGTTGGGCTCCGCCCTGTTTCCTGTTAAGGAACTGTTGCAGGAAAAGACCCACAGGCTACAGCTCGAACTGAGGTAACCACACACACACACACACACACACACACACACACACACACACACACACACACACACACACAGACACACAGAGAGAGAGAGAGAGAGGAGTTGAGCCGGTATTAGCATCAATACTATCCTCTACTCAGCCAGATGTGAGATGATGCTTTATCAAATCATCTGTTTTTGGCAGAAACATTCAGCACCGTCTGCCTTTCTATATCGATGGACTGGAATTAGATTGACTTCTATTGAGTTTTGTCTCCAGATAAAATTACATTTCTACTATAGTTAGAGCCCTGTTAGTGTTCGTTCTTCTGTCAAATATGTTGTCATTCATCAATTCAATTCGATTCAATCATTATTTCAGACCCAGGGAGATCCATATCACCATTACAAACACAACGCAATGAAATAACAGAAAGGCAAAGAAAATGCAAATAGCCCACATTGTCCAGCCCACAATTTTTGACATAACATGTGCACCAATGGTTCCACAGTCTAGAGGAGAACCTGACACATCTTTTGAAAATAGTCGATCTACAAGCTCACAACGCGTTGCATCACGACGCGTTGTGAGCTTGTAGATCGTCTATTTTCAAATAGCCAAAGTTTAAAAAGGGCTGAAGTGGTTAATGTATGTTTTAAGTAAGTAGTAACTAAAGTTTTCAAGGAATTGTAGTGGAGTAAAAAGTATAATATTTGCCTGTGAGATGTAGTGGGAGTAGAAGTAAAAACATTGAAAACTGGAAAAACTCTTGTAAAGTAAAAGTACCTCAAAGATTGTGCTTACTGTAAGTACTGTACTGTGTGAGTAAATGTACTTAGTGACTTTCCAACACTGAATTCAGTCTCTCTCACCTCGGTTGGTTGTTGGTGGGTTGGTTGGATGGACAGATCGGCAGAGAACGAGCGTGTGGGGAACATCAACGTAGTGGCCTGGCAGATGGAGGAGAAGAGAGACCAGAGAACACCCGTAGCCCGTCTCCCCGACACCATCAACGGACGGGTAAGAGCCGTCAGTTATATGACTCCAAATAAATTCAATTTTATTTTTTCAAAAAACTATGAAATACCATATTATGCAAAAACAATGTGGTGCTTATTGGTCCAGCAGTTGGCGAGATTTTCTCCGGACACACAGACAGACACAGACCAACCTGTAGAAAATGATAAAAACAAATTAGAGGAAAAAATATATATATTTGACAGTAAAGAAACGTTTACTGTCAAATGTTGTAATAGAGTTTGACAGTCGTATGTGGTTGTGGGCCGTCATGAGTCATGATTCATCCGTCCCAGACCAAAGCTTTCACACTGTGTATATCTGTCAGGAATGTTAGGGACATGCTGCAAATTGATAGTATTCCAGTTTCAATTTTGTTTCCTCACTTCTTTGTGTCATTACTTCCAATTGCGCTTGTTTATCCTGTGCCCTGTATCGGTTCTCTCTTCTAATTGGATAAGATTGGTGTCCTGGCCTGAAAATGAATTTTCTGTTTACTAAAGAGTTGGGGAGATGGGTATTATTTACCCCTGTTACTGAACAAACACTTTATAGCAATGATTACTATGGGAAGGTAAAGCTATTTAACACTTATTAAAAAAATAAAAAATCACTTACTGCACCTTTTAAAGACAACAACTGTCATTGATTGAATGGAGCGAGTATGATCAGTGGTATCCGTGTTGTTTTCAGACGGTGCTGCCTGTAGACGAGAGTCTGACAGAGTCCATGGGAGTCAGAACCAAGTACGCATCGCTGTCCAAAGACCTGCTGCTACGATCAGGTGTGTGTGTGTGTGTGTGTGTGTGTGTGTGTGTGTGTGTGTCATATACACAATTTTACTTGAACCCACTGCACTTTACAACTTCCATTCAATGTCCATCCATCCATCCCTTTAGGTTTATTTGTCATTTTTATGATTCACATAAAAACTAAATAGTGTTTCACACATTTTCACAGCGAAATGTATAAGTGCACACTAAAATAGAAGTTCAAAATCCAATAAAAAATCAACCATAGAATTACTTTAATTACTATATATAAATGAGCTAAAAATATATTGACTGATCAGATAAAAATATAGCAATAAATGTCCTTGAGAGTGTTTTTTTGTACCGCTCACCCTTTCTGATTCAGCCAGCTAATTGCTGAATCTACACCTCTCCATCTCTGGCTACCTACCACCCTCCCTCCCTCTCTTTATCTCTCTCCCTCTGTTCTCTCTGTCATACATGTGTGTTGACAGAACAGACAATAAATATATGAATATATTATTATAATCTAGGAGGAAGTCATTGGTGACAGGTTTGTCTCTGAGTTCTCAGGCTTCTCACACAGACCTGATGAATCACCGCTATAAAGATAACACGCTTGTGATGTCCACACGGAGATATGCAGTGTGTTTGGACCTGTGTGTGCGTGTTCGTGCCAAGTTGTTCTTGGCACGAAGTGACGCGCTGTGAGCTTGTATATCTGCTGTCTTTTAAATAGCCAAAGTAACACATTTAGCTGGGGACCCCCTGGAACCCCTCCAAGGACCCCTGGGGGTCCCCGGACTTCACTTTGAGAACCACTGGCTTAGGTTATGTCCAATATCAGTGTTAATTCTGTTGACTAAGACTAAAACACTTAAAGTCTAAAAGACTTTTGATATTTAGTCGACTAAGACTAAACAATTTAAGATGACTAAAATAGGACTAAAACTATTATAAAAGACTATAAAACTATTCAAAAGACTAAGACTAAGTCAGAATTTAGGTTGCCCGTAAGAGGCTTCCGACAACTTGGGATGCCCAAAAAAGCAGCTGTAAACGGGCTTGCATGATTCTGTGCTGTCTCATGTATTATTGGTAGCCGCCAAATATGGTGAAGATGTTTT